>NW_007577834.1:524658-529511 GCF_000690725.1 Stegastes partitus | reverse complement strand
GTCGCAAGTTTTGAGACATCTGTTTTTATATAGACCATCCAGCATCATGAAGTGCTTTAATGTGCACTCGGCGCTCGATGTTTTACCATTTTGAACAGGAATGACAAATTTTAAACTGAATTCACCTTTTTATACCCAAATTTGAGCCACTGGGCTTCTCTGAGAAGTCAGAAATTAATCAAGCATCACATTCAACCACTGAAACTAATTTTTCTGTTCAGGAATGTAAGTAAATAACTATAATTTGACATCTTAATCAAGAAATAATAATGTGTTTTACTATTTTTTACGTTTTTTGTGGAACAGTAAATTTAAAAAATTCATGGATGACAATAATAATTAAAGCCACAAGTGGCATTGGACAGGTCCTCGCTTCTTGTGGCAGTGCGACTGAGACAGTGCATCTGTATGTGATTTGGCTCATACTGCGATGAAACGTGTGAATTTTGAGCATTTACAGGCTATTTACACTTCACTTCCTGTTTCATGGCGAATGCTACGCCCCAAGTGGCATTGTGAGTGTATGCCCACCACTTCCTGTTTAATGGCGAGCCGGGGCAGTGTGCGTGGAGTGGCGTGCTGGTAGTGCGCTCTGGCTGGGACCTGGAGCACACGTGTACAGTTTCAGGAAGATCGGAGCGTTACACAGCATGCAACATTTTATGGTGTTTTATGATCCATCCATTATCTATACACTGCTTAATCCGCACGAGGGTCGCAGGGGCGCTGGAGCCTATCCCAGCCGACTTAGGGTGAAGGCAGGGGACACCCTGGACAGGTCGCCAGTCTATCACAGGGCTACACTTAGAGACAGACAACCAAGCACACTCACATTCACACCTACGGACAATTTAGAATCACCAATTAACCTCAACATGTTTTTGGACTTGTGGGAGGAAGCCAGAGAACCCAGAGAGAATCCACGCTGCACGGGGAGAACATGCAAACTCCACGCAGAAAGATTCCAGTGCCCCCACCGGGAAGCGAACCGGCGACCTTCTTGCTGCAAGGCAACAGTGCTACCAACTGTGCCACCCTGCAGCCCGTGTTTTATGATGTTTTGGTGAAATTCTAGATTTTGAAAATGGCTGATTTTCGGTCAAAATCCGCCATTTGTTTCAAAATGGTCTACTTCCTGTTGAGTTTCACATGTGTGTTCTTGAGACTTTTTTGTGTTTCTCGGCATGTTACAGATGTGTGCCAAATTTCGTGGCTCTACGTGAAAGTGTGTCCGGGGCCCTTTTTTCGTAATTTTGTAGGTGGCGCTGTGGAGCCATTTTTCCATTGAGGTGTGTACTTCCCCCTAACTGAAAAATTTTCCGCTGGGTCTGATGTGTGCGAAGTTTTGTGCATGTGCAATGCTCGGACCCTAATTATATTTCAGCATTAAAAAAATCATTTGTGTTAAAGAGCTTCTACATGCTGGTGTATTAACCATTACAGAAACATAAAAAATGATTTTGATAATTACCAATTTTGTTAATTTAGGGCAGTGCTGGCATAAACCTGACGTTGGGTGTGGTCTAATAAATTTGTGAAGCACTGTATGTCATATAGTTATTCTACTTTCAGCTCTATTTTAGCCTCTATCAACTCCTCAGCATCAGTGGCTTTTAAATAGCAAGTTGCAAATGTATGTCTAACGTTTGGTGCTAGGCAGGTACTGTGCCAGTGGGTTTATCAGAGTTTCTTTTGCTAAAAACAGCTGCCTCCTGTAGCTGGAAATGATGCAAATGAGAGCTGTGGGACTGAACGAAAACACAAAAGTTGTGTGCTATAAAAAGAGCTAAAAGATTCTGAACTGCTCCACAGAGATTTGAGAGAACTGCTGAGTCATGTACAATGTCTTTGTAGTTTATTCACTGAGAGTGTTACCTGTCACACTACACACAGTGATTTGACCCTATTCTTGAAGACACATGGTGTTTGCACGCTGTCTGAAATATATATATTCCAAAACCTTTCAAAAGCTGCAAAATTCTAGACTTCTTGTGAGTCAGTTTATTCATATTTACCCAATATTCAGACTGACACATCTGACATCTTTGAAAACTTTGAAATGTATCTCAAAAGCTTAACGGCAAGAGTCTGAAATAGCAAGTAAATGGGGCTTATGAGACTGAAATATGAATTCACCAGAGCGAGTGAAAATGTAAAAATGACCCACTGATTTGTGTTCTCTGGTCTTATTTTGATATGACACAACATAACTGCTGCACATTATAGCTGTAATATTAAGATGCTGGAGTCATTTCCACCCTTTCAGACTCAACGTGGCTCAATGGGCAGCGATCAAAACTCCACCTTGTACTTACATCAATGAAGGCAATCTGTGCTCCTGATTCGGTGTGTTTTGTGCAGGCATTTGTGTGTATCTTGTTGTGTTTAATCAGTGAAAGTTAGCTGAACACACGCCCTTATCCTGTGCAGTCAGTCCTTTGCTGTATCTTCAGGGGCTGAAACTACACAATGGTGTCTAGTGGGCCAAAGTGCTTTGTTCGACAAAGAAAAAATACTTACTCAATTCCCCTGCTGACATTAAAACTGGCAATTAACGGAAGCATGTGTGTGTGTTAAGGCCTCACCTCGTTGCCGTGCACCATGAGGTGCTGTGTAGTGATCAGGGCTTTGAAAACCACCACCCAGCTGGCGTTGCCGGCCCTCTCCATCAGCGTGTCGGCCATCTGGGGGACGTTCACATTGGTTTCCTGGGTGGCCTGGATCAGGTCTGAAAAGCACAGAGAGAAGGAACAGGAGGTCAGGTGATGGATATTAGCAAGGGAGAGATGCAGCACAGATACAGAGTGTGCTGAAATCATTTTATCCAAGTGAGGACATCGCAAACAGTTGCAGGGCTGGTGGAAGAAGACAGACAGCGAGAAATGACAAAATAGAAATGTGCTACAATAAACGCAGCTGGGATTTGCAACATTTCACAGTCACACTCTCGATTCCTAATTTTCACTTTAACTGACAGTATGTTTTCCCCTGAGCAATGTAAAATACAAAACCCTTGCGAAAGGAATAACAGGTTTTTCACTTGTGTTCAGAGTTAAACAATTTATTTTTAAAATGTTTCTACAGTGGCCGAACATTGTCACGTGAATAAATGAAATCTTTTAGCAACAAGCCACGCGATCGTCCTTCTGGAGCCATTTTAGTTAACTATTCGATAGGTTTTGTAGTCTAGCGTCTGATTGAAGCGCTAACTCTCGTTTTGTCAATCAAATATCCATTTAGTAAGCAGCAGACTTATCTGTGCGAGCCAGAGGAGCCAGTTAGTGCTAAAAAAACAGGCTCAGGAAGCCGCTGCCTTCCATCATATTGAAATGCATTTAGACGATTGCTTCGCATTATGCCACGATCGCCTGGTGTGAGTCACGCTGGCTGCTGCTTTGTTTCGTTTCTGCAGTCACTTGCTAATACCAGCACAAGCAGGCAGAGAGGCTGAGTGGAATATTCCACAGCAGAGAGACCCAGAAAGAGAAAAAAAAAAAGGAAGACAAGATTGCAATGAAAATCAGATGTGCACACGAGGAGCTAAAAGAACGCATCAACCCTTGGAAATACTTGGTAAATAATATTGAACTAACCAATGAAGATGATCGACTCCAGTAATCCATGCTGATTCTTTTCTTTGGAGATAATGGCAATATTGGTATTCCATTTATTTCAGGCTGTCATATTGGGAGTGCATCGTTTCACCATATTTCAAAAAGATTAAGCACACTGGTGTCCTTACAATTAATTTTATGGAGGAAAACTTTCCAAAATGTCTGTCAGGGCTTTGTATTTAAAGCAGAACCAATCAATATTTCTATTTTAACAATGGATCAGATGACGATGTGCGATGTGAGTGAGTTCATGCAAAATGACAAACACAACTTTCCCTGGATTCTCCAGTTCCTCTCGCTCCATCACACTGACTACACTAAAATCACAGTTTGAACTCACATTAGGTAGTTTCTGCTGCTACTGGTGTCTCTTACAATATACATAATATAACTGGCTCCCAAGCAGGCTATGGTTGAAATAACAGATTAACACACATTAAAATACCTCCTATTGACCAATGAGGTCACTTGAAAATGCATTCAGAAGATCCCATGAAGCTTTGTGTGTGGCTAGTGAGGGCTCTCTGAGGAGGTCAGGAGGTTTTAGAGTACATCTAAACCTTTTTCTGTTTCTAATGAGCATCGATATAAGAATTATACTTTGTCAGTGGATGGAACTCCAGTCTTTCTTCATTTTTTTTTTTTCCTGTTAACTGCAAGCAATTTCAAGGTCATTTTGTTTTTCTATAGGTCACTGAATATTTAGTATTATCCTGAAACAGAGACTGATTAAACCACGAAGGCTGTGTACTTGTTGATCTTATAAGATTAGTGGTAAGCCTACTTACCAGATTGAACAATGTTTTAATTACTGTTCTTTACTCGATCTCAAGACTGTTTAACACCACCAGAGTAGCAGCTGAAAGAATGAGGCTAAAATTGTCATAAGAAACCTACATCTGAGCATTTAATGCAATATATAATTGTAATTGTAGTCAGACCTACTTGTGCCACAATAATGGGGCCGTGATACTGATGAGCCTGTCAGTGTAACACTTAGCTGGTAGTTTTTTTTGCCAGCTTTACTTCTTTTTTTAAATCCCTCATTGGTCTAGAACTATAGTTTGCTCTTGTGAGAAATCCAAAGCTCTAGACATGTCCATGATTGCAACGAGTCATCTGGTGCCACCAACAACACTGCTAATTTCATGTAAATGCACTCAGCGCTGGATTAGCAACTCTTAAATGCTTAACATGACTGTGTTTGTTAGGCTTAGTGGATAATAATAATAACATATG
>NW_007577834.1:519100-523773 GCF_000690725.1 Stegastes partitus | reverse complement strand
CTGCCCCAAAAGTGGCCACAAAAATTTGTTTATGCAGCTTTAATGTTCAGACTTTATCTAGAAGCAGCTCTTTTTCATGACAACAAGCACCGTTAAGTCAAAGTACAACAGCTAACAGCTATATTTCCATTGTAAGATGAAGTGTTTACTGCCAGAAGTTGTTCAGTAAGTCAAACTACTAAAAGCTCAGAACATCTTGTTTGTACATAATAAGAAGATCCAGCTATATATAAGCATCTCCTTCCTCCTGTTTATCAGCGTCTAAGTGGTAAAGTCTCTGTAAATAAAGTCTATTCACTGGCAGACAGGAGAGCCGTCCTCCATGGCAAACCTCAGGGCAAACCCCAGAGACGGTGTGAGGAGTGAGATAAGTAGGTGTGTACACAGTGTGATGGACGGAGAGGGAGAGAAAACATGACTGGCGTCATTTTAAAAGCCTCGATTCAGCAGAGCAGGGCAGACGCACAGCGACTTCTGTTCAGTCCTGTGATTCATTAATATTGTCATATCCATGTCTGCACATTTACAGCCAGCAGACTGAAGACAGCAAAGAGGTGTCCATGGAATTTTCCTCCCTGGCTCATTATAGACTAAATGCCAGTGCACCTTACACCGAGGGCAGATCAGTCATGGAGCAATCCGCTGCTAGTAATTATGACATGGAGTCATGAGCGATAGGGAGTTTGGTACTTAACGGTTTTACTACAAATCGAACGTTTCTAAAAACTCCTATAAAGAACTGTTTTGAACACTTTAATAGTGTTGGTATGTGGTTTTGATTTTACAAAGCATGTTAAAGCTCACCCAATTGGTTTAATGCAAAACTAAAGCACAAAAAAATGCATTTCTGTGCAAGTTGCAGTTTTGCAGGAGGTTCCATGCCACGCTGTTTTGTTTTGACTGGGAGCTGTGACTTCCTGGAATCATACTAATGATCGATGGAGTAACTAAAGGTGCATGAGTATGCAACTGAATATAGTGTCCAAAAATTGCATTGTTTACTGCTGTTACTGCTGTACTTCTGAAAATGACAGTTCCCAGGAGACCACTGCATTGGGATTGGGATCCCTTGGGTGCCAATGCAAATCTCACAGGAGTGGACAGTTTAAACTTTACTGCAAGCAATTAAAAAAAAATATCTATAGCTAGTAAGAAGAATAAAGCCAACAAATAAAGTTGAAAAGAAGATTAAAGTAGGGTTTTACAATACTAAACACAAGTCTGATTTGGACACATTTCCCAGTTGAAACTGACAAAGATTTGAACTTTGTTACAGCAAATGTGCAAAGTATTGTTATACATCAGGAACAAATCTGGCACCTCTAGGTTGAAGTGATAAACTAAAAGCAAGCTCTCCATCAAAGACAAAGCATTTCTTAGGCACATATTACAAAAGATACTTTTGATATATGTCTAAAATTTGGACTTACTGCCCAGAAATAACTAAGTCTTATGAATGTAATGGTGAATTTGCTGTCTTGTTACAAACAGGTATGCATCACTTTTATTCATACTGCATAGTAAAACGGCATGTTTGTCCAGCAATGATGGATGAAGACAAAATTAAAGAAACTCTTGGCTGTATGGGCATTATCGGTGAAAATTAATGCAAGCCTGGACAGTAGTGGACTTTATGGGCAGTAATGGTGAGAAATTAAGACAACAGTCCGTTGCACGGCTCAAATTCCCAGCTGTTGTTGGAAATTATGCATCCCCCTTTTTTTTTTAAATCAAATTATACACAGACAGCTGACAAATTAAAGGACACACCAGCAAAGTCACAGTAAGGTGTTGGGATACCATATGCAACTAGAACACCTTCAGTGCACCTTGGCATCAACTCTCCACGTCTATTTCCTCATTCAATGATGGGAGACAGTGCCGTCCAACAGGTCAGTACAAAATCTTCTACAGGTGTTCAACTGGGTAGAGATATGATGACTGTCAAGGCCATAACACGTGATTCAGGAGTAGATTATACCCACGAGGACAGAAAACTTTGATCACAGGTTGAACAACAACTTCATATTGATTTGCAGTGACTTTTTCTTTTAAGGGGACAAGTGAACTCAAACCATTTGGGCAAAAAGTACCAACAGAGGCACCAGATCCTCTCACTGTAGGGTTCATGTCGGTCCTATCATTTGCCTTTTGATGTGACTGTGCCACTGACAGGGCAGAGAATGGAAAAAGTCATGTATTGCTGCTTCTGGTCTTCTCATGGGTTTTGTTCGTTTTCAAAGCAACATGACATGAATTTGTATTTTAAACACACTGCATTCATAAAATAAAGAACAACAACTCTGGAGACCTCTCTTATGACTCAGACTTACTAAAATTTGCAAGTAAAGATGTCAAAATTACAAGACAAGATTCACGAGAAAAACCTTGGGTCTCAAGCCCTGCTACTTGAGATGTCAGGGTGGTGGTGGTTTGTTTTAATGTGATGAATATGAGCCTGAATATGTGCGATGTAAGTTGCACAGTGAGCTACAACAGAAGCTCTGCCTTTACTTGCTCATGGCAAATAGCTTTCTTTTTGCCACTAAATACACTGACAGCTATTAGTACATTAGTTTAGTACAGAACATGTTTTAAAACGTCTTGTTTCTCAGGGACTGTCTGGTGCACTCCAGCTCCTGACCCATTAGTCTGTTGTGCATTTCATCACTAATATTAGAGCATTTCTCATGACTGTGAGAAGGAAAGGCAAAAATAGGTTTAATAAGGTCTCTAACTTTTAATCCTTGTGAATGCAGTGTACCTCCACACAGATCACAGTTTAAAATAGATATGACCTGCACCCAACTTTCAGACTCATTCGTCAAAAGAAATTACAAAAACAAATTGCAATGTGACAAAGCAAGCAATAAAAATCAGGATATCTGCCAAAGACAAACATATGTTACTGAAAAAGATCCATATAGATATGAACATAAATTGGGAACGATTTGTGCGCATCAACAAGAATGTTCTGGATTTAGACTCAAACTCAATTCATGCAGCTTCTTAGGAGTCTATGTAGTGGATCTGTCAAACATCCTTGACGAGGCAAGAAATTGTCTTTGGCATGGAGACATTAAAGAACTGAGCTGTATGTTTAGGATGTTTTATATTCCAAAAATTGCTGCACTTTTAAACAACCTCTTTAAATCTGCCTGTTTCTCTTCATTGTGTTTCCATTCCAGTGAATGAACTACAGCTGTTGTATTTCTCAGCACTATCTTGAACTAAATGATAAATAATCTCTCTGGTTAATATTGCATGTTTCTATTTCCATGAATAAGTCAAGATGTGTGTCCCACAGTAGGACTAGCCGGGAAGGATAATGAATGAATAATGACGTGAAAATGCATTCAAGGTCACTCTGCCTTTGACAGTCATCCCACAAGTCTGCCGGCTCCTCTGCTTCCACTATCATGCTTTCATCATGCGGTAATGACGGCCGTGCATGTCCTCTTTAATAGTAAGGCAGCCAACACACACATAAACATGCACATAGCTGCACAGGCACAAAGTGTGAAGGATAATCCCTACAGGGCTGATGAGTCAGCAGCCTGCATCATCCTACGCTTTTCATCTCTGTCTGTCTGTCTGCCTGTCTCTCTCTGTATTCCCACTTGTGAGGGATCGCTGCTTCTGCTACATCTAACATCTCCAGAAATAAGGGCCTCAAATCTCATGTGAAACTGTATTCTAATAACAGCATGCTAGGAAACACGTAGTCGTTGCATCATTTTCAACTGTGTTCTGAACCTTTCGTGAACTCGCTCATTCACTCTGTGTGTCTAACTGTGACCTCAGATTAGTTTGTTTGAAAATTTGCTAAAAACAAAAAATGTCTTGGGAAATATTCAAGCAGCGAAAGCGAATCCTAATCATGCAGCAGGAGAGAAGCATGCAGAGAGCCTCGGTTCTGATTGAGATGCTGAGCAACAATTCAGCAGGAACTCCTGACTCACCGGCTCCCCCACCTTCCTTCTCAATTATTCATGTGAGTGAGTGTGAGTAAGAAAGAGAGACACAGAGGACCTGGGGTGGACGTAGTTGAGTGCCAGGACACAGAGTCATCTCACTGACTGTTATTTACAGGTTTGGCTGAAATATGCAGCAGTTTGGATTGTAAAGCGTTTTACTGCATTGCTGCCTGTGTACTCCGCCCTCTCTGACTAACTGAAAAGTCTTAGCTTTTAATCAAGATTCTTGTTGAGAAACTACAGGTTCCAAGACAAAAAAAAAAAACAGAAAACCCTGACATCCTCGATTATTACCAAGGTTATTGGTGCAAGGTCATACAAGAGCTTCATTTGAAAAAAATCTGCTTTAAGCCTCTGAACTTTGAAACCTGTTGGTGGGTTTGAAAGGTGTTTTAGCTTTAAGGAACCAAATGTGGTAACACTCTCAGGCTTTAAAAATGGCAGGGGGCAGAATCACATGACTTGATCCAGCCAATCAACAAAGATCAGACTACATCACAACACAGTCACTATGAACTCTGACCAATCACGAGTGAGCCAGAGAGATATTTTGACACAAGTGTCTTAAGTTCCCTAAGTCTGATGGTGATTTGAATTTATTTATTTTTTCTTTAACCTTAGGTGGGCAAAGAATCGTACATGGGAACTGCGTTGACTTTCATTTACAACCTAAATCTAACATTTTTTTAAAAACGT
>NW_007577834.1:405780-519064 GCF_000690725.1 Stegastes partitus | reverse complement strand
TGAAAAAAATCTGCTTTAAGCCTCTGAACTTTGAAACCTGTTGGTGGGTTTGAAAGGTGCTTTAGCTTTAACCCTTTATTGGGCAAGGAACCAAATGAGGTAACGTTCGCAGGCTTTAAAAATGGCAGGGGGCAGAATCACGTGACTTGATCCAGCCAATCAACAAAGATCAGACTACATCACAACACAGTCACTATGAACTCTGACCAGTCATGAGTGAGCCAGAGAGATATTTTGACACAAGCGTCTTAAGTTCCCTAAGTCTGATGGTGATTTGAAATTTTTTATTTTTTTTAACCTTAGGTGGGCAAAGAATCGTACATGGGAACTGCGTTGACTTTCATTTATAACCTAAATCTAACGCTTTTTAAAAACGTTTTTAAAAAAAAGAAAGTCCTCTTATATACCCACCAACAACACCCCAGAATTGAAATTTTAAATTTTCAAGTATTTCAATGAGTGCCCTATGAAGGGTTAAAAAATTCAACAAAATTTATTTGAGTCAGATCCTGTAAATACAGACAGAATCATAATTCATTTCATAAGTAATGTTCAACTTTCCGACAGTACTTGAATGAATCATCTGTGGCATGCTGTTCCCTCAGGAAATCTTGAAATTTCTTTAAAATTATTTTATTTATCAAGCACAACCAAGTAGGCATGAATGACTCAGCTGTGATCAAAAATCACACAATAAAAATTCTGAGACTTCTGGGCTGAACTGCACGCTGTGTTTCCACTGAGTCGGTGGTAGACAAGTATGGAAACAAACCAATAATGTAATTACTACAACAACAATAGCATGTGTAACATTTGTGGGCAATTAAAAATGGTGTACATATTGGCTTTTTTCTGTAAAATATTTTATCAAAGAAATTAAACTTCTATATTTTTTTTTTAATTATTATTTGCGGCATTGAACTGTGTCATGACTTTATATTGCAGTGAAAAACTAGCCCACAGTGAGTAGACAAAGTGACAGCGGCATAAAACGCCCAGAAACTGCTTGTGGTTCAAAGGGTCAAGTTGTGTAGATTTTTGTGCTAGTCAGGTAAAACAAATCCAAATATCTCCATATGAGTCAGGTTTTCGATTATCATTTAAGTTGAGTGAACATGTTACCATCCACCAGAAAGTACAAGACTGTAATTTATCCAGTTACTTTCGTATTTTATAATTAATGTTTTGCTTGTTGGTTGGTTTGCATCACAGGTTCTCCATTTGGGCTTTGAACGTTGGGTTTGCAGGTTATGTGGTACGCACCTTAACAATGTTGGGACTATTGCATTTCTATAACAATTCTGTAACGAGTAGAAAGAAAACACTGTAGAACCACGTGGTGCAAAGAGAAAGTCTGTGATTCTGGAGAAAGAGTGTTAATAGTTAGCTACTTAGCATATGAAGATACTTAGCATGTGGCAGATTTATCGATTACTGTTGTGTAAATTGGGCCAAACCACTCCAGACCTTCTCCAATGCAGGAGTAATAATAGGATGGCCATGATTTTAAATGTGTCCTGACGACAAGAACTTCTTCGTGTGGAACCTCTTTCAGGGTTGTTTTTGTGGAAGAAAAAAATGACCTACTGCAAGTATTTCTGATTGGCAATAAAACGCTAGTGTCTTCGCACTGATTGGTTAACCTCAGTGAAGACAAATGCTTATCGGTTAAACTCCAACAGGATCACAATGTCAAAATTCACCATACAGGATAACAAAGCTCCATTGCTTTTATGTCCTATGTGCTCATAGAACTGGAGTGATATCCGGTAGCTCCTGTTTGCTTGTTTGTTGTTTTGGTGCACTCCCAGTTATTGTTGCCATCAGAGCTGTTGGATGCTACACCACCATGGAAACAGAAATGGTGGAAGGGCGGATTACGGGACTATATGCCTATAAACGCTCACTCCTGCCCCAAATTCCTGCAGCGGAAATCCATTTTTTTCCCCCATTTACAGAATCAGGGCTTTGTAGTAATATTTTTTTTAGGTGGACATACAGACCCAACAGCTAGTGGACCATGAGAAGATGTTCACTGATTCTGACAAGAAACAACACCTGCAATAGTATGAGCAGTATCTGTGAAAGAAGAAATCCAATGTAAAGCAAAGAACAACTGCAGGTAACAGCAGAAGGAGCCATGGAACATTCAGCCTTGACAAAAGCCTGATGGGAATCTAGGAACAGCACGAGCTGCCATGTGGAAGTGTTGGTGCTGAACTGCTGAGAGTAATTTCAGTGTAAGCCGCTACAGCTGTGAGAGCAGGTGATTACGGCAGTAGTCGTGTCTGCACTTCAATCTTCAGAATCACACACGGTCCTCTCAGGCTGTAACGCTGCTTGTGGTAGCAACACGTGGACACAGATGAAGCTTAAGTGTTATCGGCTAAGGAGCTGCATTTTGCTGTTATTATAGGAGACGTTGATTTGGGTTTTATTGTTCGTCAGATTGACATCAAACTAACATTACGAAATCTATTCCCGTTTCCAATTTTCGTTGTTGCAGCCCAACATGAGGCTAACACTCTCCCATACTGTAGTCCCAGTATCACACATCAGCGTGCAGCTCGTGCCCTTCATTTAAAGCCTTGGGAATTTTTTGCTGTTACACAAGGTCATTTGAGACATGAGGTTTATAATAGCTTCTCCGCTGTTCTACACGTGTATTATATTACTATACACAAACACCACATCCTCCCCCTGCTGTCTTTTACAACCGCAGCACCTGAGCCGTCATTGTGCACCGTAGCGAGCACAGAGAGGAGAAACACTTGGTCTGACATGGTGCCATGTCTGTGATTATAAAACAGGAGGAGGGAAGTACAAAAGAGAAACACACCTGTTTGAATGCAAGGAGCTCATAAACAGACATGCAGCCTGCAAATATACAATCACATTTTCATCTGATTACGAATTGTAAGTAGATTTTAATGTACCAGTGTAACTCCTGACTAATTCTGCATCCCTCGTATTGACTGAGATCATCTCGCAATCTGGACTCACATGTGCTCCGTCAACCTACACATCATCAGATAACTGCCACTAAATGCCATATCAAGATGCCCTGCAGCGTCCGCCACGCCCAACAATGCACAACTGACAGGACTCCACTTTCAACTATCGCCCCCCCGATGCATCGATAACCGTCAGTGATATCAAAGCCGCTGAGGGCGAGTACAACTGACGGCAAACTGCCAAGCATGCACGCACCGCAAGACACGCTCGAGTATGTATGGGAGCCTGCTGCACGACACACACGCACTCAACATCCTCCTCTTCTTCTTTTTCGTAGATCCGTTTTTACAAATGCACAAGCGCCACTGGGGACATGCCAAGGTGGTTTCCTAGGCAACAGGCTTTGGTATTTGCAGTGGCATCAAGGATGCAGCGAAATTCCTTTTAAAACCATCTTTACAGCAGCAAACTGAACGGGGTCATCCAGCCAAAACCAGATGTATGTGAGTCATAGCAGTCTTAACACTGCAAAGAGATTCAACACTCAGTTCAAATAGATACGTGCTGTTCATATAACCTACACAGTTACATTCTGTCTATTCTCATATTTCCATATAGATGCATTTTTAAAGAGGTGACTCGTAAACGTGAGGATTGGTTTATCCTGTGAGTGCAGAGCGTCATCCTGGCCATGCTGCATGAGTGATGCCTCGTTGAGCCACACATGAATGAACCAGTGTTTATTTATAGCTCCTCTCACCCTCAAGCAGCATACAGGGGGAGGGAAAAAAATCACCCAGAATGCACCGCGCCCCAGTGTAGCAACACACCAATGTGGCGTGGCAGCCAAATAAAGAGGAAGCCACTGAGATCGAGACACCGTGGAGGCTGGAAGTGACATCTAAGGAACAAGCTGGCATCCCGTACAATGCTGCTGCTTCTGCTGGTGGACACAGATAGCAGCACTGCGCCATCTTCATACCAATGCATCGGCTTTTAGTGACATTTCACTCAGGTGTTGGTGGAGGTCCAGGGTGAAAAATCACACATTTAATCAGGTTGTCTATCAAACGCTAAATCGCATTAATAATGTATTTGAGAAATCTGAACTTGGATTTGCTATCAATGACAATCTGATCTGCTGACATCTCATGAGATGGTGTTTGTCGTCACTCACAAGCAAACACTTTTGGGCTGTATTTTTGTGGTGAAACCATTGTTTGGCATGGGTATCCTCAAGTTTTTTTTTTTTGATATAGGCTTTATGCCTGCAAAAACATTTACCTAAATTATAATCGGGATACATAAATGTACTGTGAAAAACCGCACAGACCTTTACAATTCATGGATTCATCGCACCATTTTTGAATGCCGGTCATAATTGTGGATTTATGAAGTAATTTTTCCCGCAATTTATGGGATCTACTGTGTGTAATTTTGTAAGTTTTGTTAATGTTGCGGGTTAAATCAAGAGTTGTGATAAGGGGAAGCCTTGTCCAGTGAGTCTGGGGCTACAGATCTGCAGACAATAGAACTAGATTTGCTGATGATGATTTTTTTTAGTAGAGAGAAGATCCAGAACAACTAAGCACATTGTGTTTTGTTAATGTAGATTGTCCAGAGTAACAGCTGTATGTGCTTTGTGCCTGGAGGGCATCTTGCAGCTTAATTTTCTGAAAGTCATTTTTTTAAACTAAGTCAGATGTCTCCAACTAAATCCAAATAGATAGCAAAAGAGCATTAAGATTCTTCTTTTTTTTCTTTTGGCACTTTTTTTTTGTTGATGACACACTGACATTTCTTCCAGACACAGAAACACACCTATTTGTTGCACTGATAAAGTTTCCACAGCATAAATAAATTTTTTTAAATCTTATTTTTCTTATTGTCAGAAAATGTAAATGATTATTGAAGTTACTGCTGCTGTGCCACCAGAATGAAGTGCTCATAGCCCTTTTCTCGGTCTGCAAATAATACAGATGTTTAATAAAGCCACAGCAAAGATGTGGCATTCTATGTTCAGTGTGAGTCTGAAAGCTGAATTCAAGATTCTTATTTGAGTTGGTGATGCTGTGATACTGAAAAGCATGACTTGGATATCAGGAGGTGCAGCTCAGCTCCCCCTCGTTAGCGTTATATACTGAAATTAATGGAAAACATAATCACACCTGCAACTGCTGAAAGTACATTCAAGAAGAAAGGAGGAAATATAAACACAGCAATATATGTACATATGATGCTTGCAGAATCTGACATTGGCCTGCAGGTAAACACTGTTCATCCTCTCTCATCATTCAACGGAGCGCCAAAGCACACTTTTGATAAATCTTTTCTCCCAGTGAACAGATCAGTGAACAGATCTGCTTTGGCCAGCTGTGTTCACGGATCAATCTTCACCTAATTACTCTAATTGTACTTCCTCTTGCCCACAGCTTCTGTGTCTGCAAACTGCTGATGCTCTCCCAGACCAAAAAGCAAACAAACAAAAAAAACCATACCTACATTTCCACCATTACACCTTGCCTCCTGCACGTTGATTTTGTTCGCCTCAGTTCCACTGGTCCCCTTATTAGCTGTTCACTTCCCATGAGGCTTTGTGTTCTCCCTGCCTGAATACAAAATCCCTAGCATCTGTGTGGGTGCTACAAAAGGTCGACCCAGAGCTGACGAAACACAGGAAGGGAGGGTGGGAATGAAACAATGGAATAAACAGGGGAGAGAGTTTGCTGATACATTCAGATGAACCTCGGCCCGCTAATGATTTTTTACAAAGCAGCCATATGTTACGAACAACTGCAGTCTTAGCTGGCACTTTGGGTAACACCACATAGATATCTGATGAACTTGGATTCAAAAGGATCTGTTCACGTGATAAAACCAAACACATGAGAACTTACAGAAGAGGTGAAAGAAACCTAAAAGAAGAGCTGCACAGTCTGGTGCACAGATGAAAACAGCTTGAGCTGATATGCTCGCAGGAGTGCCTGATTAGCGTCTGCATGAGAAAGCAACCAAACAATCTAAAAAGTTAGAAAAAACACAAAAATAAATAAAATGCAGTCAACATCTGGGGGTCCACATCAATCTTTTTGCATGGCCACAGGAACTGTTTAGACCCGAACAAAGGGGTCATGTTAAAAACCAGTGCTATGTGGAGAACGCGTGATAAAGTGTGTATCTAAAAGACCCTTTAGGTTTATTAACAGGCCCATATGATGTTGTTTGTACACTAGAAGTCAAACAATGAGTGAAATAAGCCGCCACCCTGAAAATGCTGCAGACAGTCTCAAAAACATGGATTCATATGTCCAGGCTTTCATATGTAACGGACCGAAGAAACCAATCCTGTCACTTATTAGAAGTATGACTAAACAAAAAATGATTGTTGTATTAGAGATTTGACTGGGCGAAATGACGCTGCAGATATCTGTGGTTATGTAAGAAGCCATGGTAAGTGGGAGGCTGGGGTGGCTCACTCTTCAAAACATACTATGACAGTGCAACCATGACTGCACATGACAAGCTGTTGTAGCACCATGTCTGAGCAGCCCGAGGGTGGAGCTCGAGAAAATTTTGACCACGAGTCTCTAATGAACAGAGCTCTCATTCTCTACAAACTATTTCACCGCATTTTCTAACAATCTCATCCACCACAGCAACTGCAATTAGTTCTACCAGCGCTGTTGTAATGCCTTCATGGACCAATATCCAACAGAAAAGCTCCCAAGAGCTGCATCATGCACAACAATTCAGACTAGTCATTATAAGGCTTGGGATATCTGCAACTATTCTTTTGATGAGTCAAAACTAAATTACAGTTATCTGTAGTTGTAGTTATGACTAGCCAGAAATTTTATTTGAATAAAAAATCTAATTACAGTGTAATTACAACTATTTATATATCTGTAATAATAATTCCAAATAGTCAGACTACTAACCATTAAAACACAATAAGAAGACGAAAAGCTTGACAAGTGGGGCAGCAGCAGCAACAAAGAGTGGTTGTTTTATAGCTTCAGAAAATGACTTGATTATGAAATAAAGAGCAGAGATTTGTTTGTAATCTAATACAAACCACAAGTGAACCTTTATGGTAAGATATGAAGCCAGTCATCAAACAGTTGCATATATTGTATGAAAGATAGCTGAACCTCAGTGTGTTATTTTGGGAGTCTAAGGAGAACATTCCAAGTGTGGCAAAACTATTCTCAACTTTTTTGCAACTACCAAAACGTTCCCACAGGAACACTTGTATCAGGAGATTCGGTATGTAGGGGGAACACTTTTTGTGACACTTTTTTTTTATTGCAAAGCCAGGTCCTGAGGCAGAACTCAGCAGTCAGTGGGAGTAATAAAACAGCAGGAAACCCTAGCCTCCCTGCATTATTGATATGCAGCGCAGCTATAGACAAGCCCCTTTAATGTTTGAGCTGCTGGAGAGGCTGCTGCTGTTTACCTGCACACCGGGATAAAAGACTGTTTATCTGCATCCTGTCCTGGGTACATTCTGCACCATGTAGCTTCAATAAATGCCTGCACACATATAACTGGACTGTGAAATGTGTTGTATTTTTTTTAATCTTTAGACTTAAAGAGCAAGCTCAAGGGCACTGCAACCTCCAAACAGCATATGAAAAAGGAGGCTTAGGGTAAGAGGTGGGAGGTAATAAGAAAGGAGAAGCACTTTGAATCAGCTGCTCAGATTCTGTGTAGATAATGGTCTGATAGCTGCTGGATGGGAGATCCTTGATCCAGCTCATTACTCTGGACACACACTGTTGGTAGGACAGTCCACCTCCCACACACTCTTTGACAGTAGAGAGACATTCTGGGGCGCTCAAATATACCCGCTGTGAACTCAGTGCTGCAATACACACTGAGCCCTCCTAACAACCTCCTTTTACATTCCTCTGTTAGCTGAGAGTCACCATCAGGAAAACTCTACACTGAATCAGTATATAAGAGAGAGGAGCCGAATGGGAGAGTCAGGGTGAACGAAGTCCACATGATGAAGACCTGTCTGAAAGATAACAGCTCTTTTAACGCACTGTGCTCAAATTGCAAAGCTTTGAAAGTAATTTGACACTTAACCACCAAATGCTTTTGTCCAGGTGCAGAAAAGAAGTCCCATACCTGCATATTTATTTATATATTCGTACCATCTATTGAAGTAAAAAATTCTCTCGAGGACTGCTGATGAAGGTCACAGTTGTCGTACTATTGGACTTTAGCTGTAGCCTCTGACACTGTATTCTGATTATAAGATTGTAGCACGGCTTCTCTGGGATAGCCTTGAAGTGGTTTAACTTTATGTTATTAAAAAAAATCAATAAATCCATTTATGACCATGTTTCATTTATCCTGTGGGAGCACACTGGAGTACCCCAGGGGTCAATACTAGGCCCCCTTTTCATTTTCACTATATATATCCTGTCTTGGCCAAATGTCTGTAGGTATTGCAACCCCTTTAGGCTGATGACACACAGCTCTGTGTCTCTATAAGGCCTGAATAACTGTTCAAACGCTGTATTAGATTTTAAAAAGTGGATTTCCATGTTAAAAACTTTCTTTGTTTTTTTTTTTTTTGGTCCTGGCAATCTGTATCCATCAGTTCAATCTTCACTTTTCCTAACAATCCTGTGTTTTTTGACAGGAACTAGATTTATTGTTTAAGTCCAACTTTAATTTTGAAATGCAAATTAGAGTTGTCCATCTTGCCTTTATCACATATGGAAATCTGTCACTTTCTGTGTTTCAAAGACATCACATCCATCAAGCATGCTTTCATTTCAGGCTGGGACAAGTCTGGACGTAACATATGCTGTACTTATACACAATATATATAAATCATGCTATTATCTTTAAAGTAGAATCAATTTCTGACTGAATCCATTGTGCTCTGACAGCAGTGAGGTGTCACATAACCGAGGTGTCAAAATCGTCCCACAGCAACCTGTTAAAACACTACATTCTATTCCTGACACAGGACTGTAACTGTGAAGCAGCATGAAAATATAAGTAGCAGCAGCAGCCAGCAGTTTGGGTGAAGATATCCACACTGACAGAGCTGGGCCAGCGAGTGGAGGTGCTTAGAAAGATGTTTGTGCTTTGTGTCAGCTTTCCTGACATTTTTCAGGCATGCCACGCTTCTGTTGCTCCTCTGAAAATGGCAGTTTAACTTCAATATTTTGTCCATGCTTGGAATGAAGACGGATTGTTGAAGCCTTTTCTTTTCTAGATTGACAGTTCACGGACACAACAACTTCAGCAGAGTGTGTTACTCTTGGTGGGAAACATTAGATTCTTTGCAGGGTACAAACCTGTCCGGTTAATGCCTGAAACAAAAACATCATTTCAAACATGGTTGTTGGATTAATATTTGATTTGAACGTTTTTATAAAGTTAAAATTTCAGATGACAACAGCAGCTACTGCATAAGTTAAAGGTTGAACTACTCAGTTGTGCAAGTGTCGTCTGAAATTTTAACTTCCTCTCATCTAGATCCCAAAAAATGCTGATCAACCCCTTTAATCATCTCAATCCAAACAGTTCCTGAAAGCATTTTGCTCCTGTCACATTTTTATTCACCATGTGCTCATTTTCACCACAACACGGAGAGTTGAAGTTGAATTTCTTAGATTATTTAGTCTACAAATATTTTTTAAAATCCCTTGAATCAGCAAGTACAATATTTTACCAAGGCATTACTACCACTGGGGGAAAAAAATGCTGAACAGACATACTATAGATATTTTACAGTTATTTCTAAATGTGCTCTGTGTACACACTGCCTGCACTTCAGCCCAGTTCAGCCAAAAAGTCCCAGAATTTTTGTCACTTGACAGTTGATCAGAGCTAAGTTCAGTCCTTTACAGAATCTAGTTAATGCAGATGCTTTATTTTTGACAAATTTTGCATTGCAACATGTACAGCGATTTCAATATATCCCTTTTTATTTTGTTGTTTTCCAGACAAAACTATAAGTCACACATGGTAAGTTCTAAGACTGTAGGAAAGTTGAAAATCCAACATTTTCTTCTGTTTTTACATTTTCTGGCTTTGATAAACGTCATAAATTTTATGATTTTTGAGATGCCTTTCAAACCCACCAGCAGAAGTTTTGGGGTCCAGAAGGTTAAACACTGCGACTACACCAGACAATGAGGCAGCCATTATATTTGGTGCAGAGTAACATGATTGCCAAGTACATCTTGCCTCACCTAAATCAACTTTACTGATTATAAAAGTACACAAGGTGCAAGTTCTGCAGCTGCAGGCTTTTGCAGTATCAAATCAAATCAAGTTTATTGTCATGTTGCTGTACATACACAGTAGTACAGGCAACATGAGAGAGCGTTTCTTCAGGATCATTTAATGAGTAAGTTTTGCAGAATGCACGTTTGGGATAGGCAAGACACTCAACGTTCACTCTTGCTGTCTCCTAAAGGGGCGTCCATGCGCACCGCCATCACGTTGAACATGGCGAACCTCTTCATGTATAGTATGTATAGAAATAAGTACAGTGCGAATGAAATGACTGTATTTGGAGTCAAAGGCAGCAAAGTTGAACATTTGGCATAAGGACTAACACAGATGAGTCTCAAAGACCATCATAAAAGCCCCACCCCCATCCTCCCTGCTTCATGGATGCAGTCTGCCTCTGAAATACGGTAACACACTGATGGTGACTCATGTTGTGGTAACAGCGCCATAGCAGCCAAAGGGAACACTGCACGCTGTTTATGTTTCTCATCGCTTACCCTCCTGCTTCTTCCCCTTTAACAACACACACACACACACACACACACACACACACACACACACACACACAGCAGGTAATATATCCTATGTTCACTGATGGCATTTGTGTGTGTAAAAAAAAAAAAAAGCAAACTGTTAATTGGAGTGACTAGATTTAGAGCAGCAGCAGGCTGGTGATAATTATTGCGGAGAGAATCTCGGTCCTGACACTCAATCAGAGACAAGGTCACGATAAACATCGTCGGGGTTTAAACACTGAGCGGGTGTAAAGAGGACAGAGAGGGCGACGCGATGCTGTAGATTTTCTAAAGCGTAACCTTCAATCAAGCCGTAAGCCTGTTCTAACTTTCTTAACGGCGAGAGGATTAAGAGGTTAGGGCAACATGAGCAGCAGCACATAAAGATGGAGGCTGTTAAGAGCAGCAGGAGTGGCGGAGCCTGTCTTTGGAAACACAGCCATATTCATTTGGCAGACGCTCAAATCCTGTTACACTAGTTCTAGTTGTTTCGCTCTGGGCCGCAGATACCCTGCATGTCCTCTGATGCATGCTCTGGGTCTTGGGAGTCACACTGAGGAGAAGCTCAGTTGTCAAACCAAACCAGAAAAATGTTTAGAGACCCCTTGTAAAGCCTCTACTGCTGAAGCAGAAAGAGAAAAAAATCTGTGCTAAAAATACGCACTGCTCCTCTACCACATTATAATTCTAATATTTCAAACAGTACTGTCTGACTCTCTTCCCACACATCTCTGTATCATACTGTTAACAAGTGTTGCTGAGCATGTCCTGCCTGAGCCATTCCTCACTCCACTGAGTCCGGTGGCTGCCAGCATGGCAGATGGTCACATTAGTGCACCAAGATAATTCAAAGGAATAACCTAAACTTGGAGGTAACACTTTCAAACATAATAAATCTTTGTAAAATTATGTTAATGTCACAGTCACACGTGTAAATACTGCAGGAGTAAAGCTATAATACCACATTAATGTTATTGCCACCTGCTGATGGTTTAGATTGGAAGTAGCAAGATCTTCCCTGCAACTAGAATCTTACATATTAACTCTATTCTGTTTACAGATATATTTACATACAGCATACACATGCATTTACTTCCTCATAAAAAAAGATTTTTTATATTGCAAATCTTAAAACGTTTGGTAGCTTATAGTCTTTGCAACCCTCTGATGTTAGGGTTGGAAGTCGCAACATCTTCACTGCAACTAGAACCTTACATATTAACCCCATGAAGTGTATAGTTATATTTTCATTCAGTGTACATACATGCATTTCCTTCTTCATAAAATCTGACTTTTAATATTACAAATCTTGAAATGTTTGGTAGCTGTTTCCATGACACAGAGCTTCAAGTGGTCAAAAACTGCAAGTGGTACCTTTAATTTACAGCACAGCAAGCTTTTGCATCATGGCACAAGATTTTAAAAAAGGATGCCATTGTTATCACACACAAGCTTTTAGACAAAAAAAAAACAAAAACCACCAATATTCTTTAAAAAATGCTCTCCTTTGTTCACGGTAATAATCCTAATGTCTTGAAAAATTTCCACCCACTCAGACTCTTGAGTCACAGCTGCATCTCCTCCTCCTCTGCACCACCCTGCTCCTGCCCAGAGAAAAGGACGCTCAATTGGATCCACACTCAAGTCCTTTTACTGGGATGATGCCAGAGCCTTCTGGCATACAAGCACCTTTGTGGTGAACGTGCCTGCATGGCCTCACATGCATGGAGTCAGTGATTGTCTCCGATATCAGGATCTTTCCGTAAGACACGCTCGGGGCATGTGGGGTGTCGGGCAATCTGTGCCGCTGCCTGAGCTCTAATCTTTTAAGAGTTTCGGAGACTTCCGATCCGTATCGCAGTCCAGCTCTTAAAATAAACAGCAAATGTGTCTCCAAATTCTTGCTAAACCCCTGGAGACTCACAGCTACTACTGAGCCTGATTTATTTTCTCCCTGGCCTTTATTTGTCTATTATGTCCGCTGTTTGTGACTTAAAGAGACAAACCATTTGGTCAGTTATAGTTGTGTGTTCTTTTTGGGATATATAATAAGTTACACTGACAGAGGGTTTCCAGCATATATTCTCAGACTTTTCTTTCATCCTCAGCACCTAAATCAGTGAAAATCCTCGCTGACTTCAGATTTTCTCAGTTCTTCTTTGTCTGTCTCTATCTGAGGCTTCAGGGCCACAGAGTGATGAGCTTTCTGCTCTGGGTGTCACTTGAACCAGACCAACACACATTTGGCTGTTGGTGGAACAATCCATGAGAGGTATTTTTAGACCATGAACACGGAGCTCCCAACCCGAGTCCCCTTCACTGTTCGATGGAATTTTCTGTTTCAAACAACTTGTGAAGTCAAACAAAGGTCAGTACATAATACTCAGTATTTAGAACACGTGTATCTACCCGTTTCCAATTTTAAAAACCTCCATAACATTACTCATAGATGCAACGAAGGTCTTTTTTCTACTTAGCACTGGGTCTTTTTGTACTCCTAAAATATGAATATGAATTATAAGCTCAAACGTAATTATCCATCACACACACACACACACACACACACACACACACACACACACACACTGTTGTTATATCAGTCAGCAGACGTACAGCACCGCCATGCACACACACACACACACACACACACACACAGGTTAATATCCATGAAGTTGCCAGAGGGGGAAAACAAGGAGGCGCACCGATCTGAGCACATTTTTTTCTTAAAGAGTCTCAAAACTAAGAAAGTTGTGAGCTACTATGTTTTTTCGAGTTTACTTGTGTTATTTTTGCTTTCCAGGCTTTAACTAGGGCTCATTCTCTGGTAGATTTGATTCATGTTTTAACAAGTCATGACCAAAATGTGTCATCTTCAGGAACACAGGGGAGATGTACACCATTTTCAAACGTTTCATCTAAAAACACAGATTTGTGTCACATGTTTTGAATGATCGGAGTCTTGAGTATGAGCAGAAAAGACGCTACTTTCCCAAAGAAGGAGAGAAAAGTGAACGTGTGATCCTCTATAGGACAATAAATATGTGACATTAAGAGAACGCTTGAGAGCTTTCCTGCATTACACTCCATTATATGTCGAACCATCACCTGGTGTCTGAATTTTGTGTTCCTTTACATAAATAGACATTTTCAGTATAAACAGAAAATGCACAAATCATAAAATCACCAGAATGCAGGACTAAAGTAATGTATGTGCTTATTGCTTCCTCTTAATATTCAAATGGAGTCTACATCTGTAATCGACTTTATTATCTAATGGACGTCTCGACTGATGGTTGCAGCTCACTGGGAGAGAGACAGAAAAGCAAGATAAAGAGATATCTTTCAGTCATCTTAATTGATCTGTTGAGGTCATGTTTCAGGCAAACTGAGGAGCAGCTCTTCAGGTTGAGAGCCACAGTCCTCTCTAAATATGGAATAAATGAGAATTTGTCAAAATGTAAGAAGGCAGTCAATATTATCTTTCCAGCATCTTAATATAATTAAAATATGCAAATGACTTCAATGATAGTCAGAATAACTAGAAGTCAAAGACACTACATGCATGAGACTGTGTGGTTGGTACATTTGATACAGCTAGAAGTAAGGTGGACATCAAGCCTGTCATTATGAAACAGGACCACAGCGATTTCGGAGGATACTGACAACGCTTTTGGCAACAGGTTTCACAGACGATTAAGATTTATCTTTCCGCTAGCGGCCACAGACGAAAGCAGGACATTTTTTCAGTAGCCCTGAGCAGCACAGAGGTAAATGTCAGCTGTGGAGGAAACAGGATATACTGTAATGTCAGACAACAGGCCTGAGGCTGCTTCTGCTATGTGGAATGAATTCCCTTTTCACATTTAATAAGCAGGTTTGTTAATAATAAGTATGTAAAAACTCATGAAGTTTCATGCTATACTGCAATCTTCTGAGCACCTGTGGGTTTTATCATCTAGGACAAGTGCCATTCTGAAGTTGTACAACTGCCAACACTCATGCTGAGTTCCATCAAATTATGGTAAACTGGTAATATTTAGAGTTTCAATGTGTTGCTTTCAGCTCTGCATTTAGCTTTAAACCAGGACAACAGGTTATTAAAGTAGCGGTGACTTCCAAAGATTTTCTTGAGGCAGTTGTTTTGAAGACATCTTCACTGTGTCACCATATTCACCCTCCGCCAATATTCGAATATCTGAATTCACTTTTTCCACAACGGAACAAAAAAAAGTTGTGTCCATGGCATACAACTAACAATCCCACAATGCATCCACACAAAAGACAACTAGAAGAATGTGAGGAGATATTTAGCGACTTTGGTCCAAATTGCATTGAACAGGATTGGCTGACTATACATTTAAATATAAGATGAATAATGTGTTTGTTTTTAAAGTTGTTTATTCGCTCTATTTTCTCTGCATAAACACAAAAAGTAGAACACAACCTACATCAAAATTTCACCTAAACCAGTCAAAATCAGCTTTTCTGATTACTACAGCAACATGTATATGAAGACTGAACGTGAGAATGGATGGTCATAAATTTGACAATAGATCATCGGAGACTGTTTGTGAAATGTGATGTAGAGAGCAGTATTTCCTTTTGCACTCACCATTAAAACAAAACGCTGACACCAACTTTAGCAAGGAGGCCCGCTTTCCACTTAGTTGTGCTGATTTATTGCCGTTCGTCATTCATTTTTATATTTTACCGTGGACACGATAAAACTGGTGGATGGATTTCTCCCAGTGGGTTGAGTAAAGCATTTCCTCAGCCTTTAAACAGAGAAGTGGACTGTATGACACCCCAGAGGCTCCAGTCACACAGCACAATCGTTTTGCTGTAACGGCATCATCTTTGCTTTGACTTGTTTTCAATATAATTACACAAACAAAATGACACAAAAGTTATTACCTCGCTTGGAAGGTTCAAAGGCTTCCTTTCCTTCATCTCTTCTCTGCTTCCCAGTAAATATTCATGTTGCCACCTGTAACCTTTTCCCTTTGTGTCGATGTGGCAGCCATTTTGTTCGTACATTTATTAAGCGAATCAAATATTTTATTATATACTTTGATTATATACACTATTATTTTGTTCTGCCCAGAATCACAATGTCTTCCTTCATGTGCCAATATAAACATTTTAGCATACTGGTGCTCTTAACATTGTTTTCAGCTGCTAAACACTGCTAACTTAAGGTTACCATGAACTAAGCTAACCCTAATAGCGAGAAATTTTCTCTTTGTGGATGGTCTGCTATTTGTTTAGTCCCTTTTTAATATTTATTCTTGTAAATATTTATATAACAGGTACATTAGTTATTTTTTAGTATACTGCAGTGTCCTTTTTCATGTGCCAAAATAAAGATTTTAGCATACTGGTGCTTTTAACATTGTTTTTAGCAGCTAAACACTGCTAGCTTACTGTGTCAGTGAGGAATTTTCTCTTCATGGATATTCTGCTATTCTTCGTCCCTTTTTAGTATTTATACTTGTATATATTTATATAACAAGTACATTAGTTCTTTTTTTTAGTATACTGTAGTGAAAAAGTTGCTTTAACTACTAAGCACTGCTAGCTTTAAGATACAGTAATTAAGCTAACAACAAAGGTGTTAGCTTGGTGTAGGAACTGGAGCGGGGAGTTTTTTAAGGTGAGATTTAGAATAGGGGCAAAAAGTTGCTTTAACATCTAATGCACTGCTAGCATAACATTATGGTTTTAGGAGTATGAACTGGATCAAAGAGCTGTATTTCAGCAGCTTTATTTATTGCCAAGTGTGGTCTGGGTTTATTTTCTGTGTTGTATATTTTATTATGAACCATTAGCACTTTTCTAGTTTGGAAAAGAAGCTAGCAGACAATTATCTAAATGCACATTCAGTGGTTTTCTTGTTTGTTTGTGTCAGAATAAACTGGTATGAATTCCAACGTGATCTTGTTCTTGGTGCATATATCAGAGATGCTTAGCCTCCAAGATCACTCAGGGTGCTGTGTGTGCAGATGACATTCCCTCTAATGGCTTCACTACTGGTTACCACTGAAGACAAAGGCTGTTAAAGGATACACACATTCTCATTCAACTGGAGTCTTTTTCCATTAGTCTGAGAAAGCAATTGATATTGTATAAAGACACACTGACTAAATGAATGTTGGTATCTAATCTGGCTGTATAAATAAACAAAGATTGGATATTGACAGACAGTTTGTATGATATCTGAATGCTGAAAAACAATAGAGGTTTCATAGACCAGCCCACACAGGCATCTCCACACTGCTGTATCATCGGTGGAGAATGGTCTAGCTGGTGATAAAAGGATTCTGTATTTCTCTAAACCGGTCGTCTTGGGCCGTGCGAAGCCTAGCAGTGACCCCAAAATAGTGATGGGGCAGTATCAAGTGCAGGGAGGCGAGCACTGTTATTAAAATGTCATCCAGGTCATGGTTGTTCTGGTATATTAATCCTAGAAACTGGACTTGCTTGAGTTCCTTGAAGACGTTTCACCTCTGATCCAAGAGGCTTCATCAGTTCTGACTGACTAGTTGAGAGTTGCAGATGTTAAATCCTAAAGGAGCCATTAACACCTGAGTTTCGGTTTCAATTGAGGGTTGTTACTCCTCCCCCTCGTTATGTGAGTCATTAGTGCTCCCCCTGCCACAAAGGGGTTCGTTGGGGTCTGTTGTGGCAAGGTGTGAATGTAGAGAGAGATCTTAGGACTGTCCTAAGCCTTAGATCTCTCCCCAGGAAGATGAAACCATCGTAGGACTTAGGACATTAACATTTTTTAGATGTAGATCCCTTTCTTTATATTACAACCATTTTGAGTGATGTCTTCTGTAAACGCAGGATCTTGGGCAGATCTGGCAGCCCAACACATCTGAATACAAATGTGATCGTTACATTGGACTCTTTTGGTCCAATTGTCACATGTTTATTGTAGAATATCTTTAGATAAAAATCAGAGGCAAATAATTCTAGTGCTATGGTTGGAGAAGTTTTACTGAGTCGGTGTAAAGCTCTGAAACACAACTGAGCCATCCAGTGACATGTGAACACACAAAAAGACACTACATTCATGTGCATGTGGAGGAAACCACACTAGCAGCCAAACTGTGAAGGCCTATGTAGCGTTCACACTCCTAGACATCACTGTCTTAGTGTCATCTAATCTGTGCAACAGTCTTTGAACATTTCAGTTAATGTCATGTATGGACGCTCACCGGGGTTTGGCATTTCTTTCTTTATAAAACTGAATGGGTGGCAGGTCTCCTCTACCATCCCACTCGCTTGTTTGGACAAATCAATAAATCAAAAAAAAAACTCCACGAAGAAAAAAACATTGACAGCACCACACATCTTTTTTTTTGTGCCACCATCGGGGGATAAGGCCCCAATCCGAGAAGTCCTGTGTGTTCACTAATAGCTAACACTTTTAGCATTCAATTATGCATTTCCTGGCACCTGAGCAGCATGGGGGAGCCGGTCTACAGTCAGCAGGAGCTGAGTACCTGGTTCAGGGCTTCATGGGAAGAAGAAACCCTGCTGTGATTAGGTGATTGGTTTGATTTGTTTCAATGAGGCCTTGCATTAAAATCATGCATGTGGGGCTGAATGACAACCTCCATGCACATAAATGCTCACTGGAGAAATGGATGAAGGTGGGAGGGGGAGGGTGACCATGATGGCTCTGGTGCATGGCCTAGTTGTACATGTGGATGATGGATGGAGGGTGGGAAGGACACAGTAGAGATAGACAGATAGATAGATAGACAGATAGACAGATAGATAGATAGATAGATAGATAGATAGATAGATAGATAGATAGATAGATAGATAGACTCACATTCCAGGTGTTTCTTCTTGGGGGCTGTCTGTTCATGTGTGGTGGCCTTACACACAGCTCGGGACACCTCGGAGCCCGTCAGGCTGTACTGCGCCGCGGCGATGCGGTCGGTCAGCGTCTGCCCCGACATCTTCTCTCCAGACGGATGGAGCGTCCAACACGGTCCTACCCCCCCAACACCGAGGCTCAGTAATCCCACCTGGATTAGGAAAAGGAGTAGTAGTACTTTCTAAAGAGCTGCAGCTGGTTTAAGTTGCATAACAACTGGAAGTGGCTGATTCCCACTCAGCGTTTCTGGAACAATCATGAACTGACTTTCTTCCCCCTGAAGAAGCCCAGTGATCGTTCAGTGTGTGGGCTAAACATCCAACAGAAATGTCCTACTCCAGGGTTTAACGTGGGTTTCTTTTTCCCTTCTCTTATCGTCGCCCAGCCGCCCTGACAAAAACCCGTCCTCTCCGGATGATGCTGCTGCCGCTGCTGCTGCCTCCCCCCTCCTCCTCCCCTGTCTTCCTTCCTTTCCAGCCTCCTGGATAATCCTCCAACAACCACAACCAGCGAGCAGCCGACCGACGGTCCGTGTGTGTCAGCGGGGCGTGCAGGGGAGCATCAGGCCCTCATCCTCCTCCCCGGCGGTGTCTCCTCCTCCTCCGGCTGGACCGCTCCCTCTCTGCTGGCCCCGGGAGATGAGCGCTTACTGAAAACCGGCTCGGTCGGATGGCGCTGGTGTTTTCGGCGGATTTATTTAATTTTATTTTTTTTTTTTACATCCTGTTCTTTATTAAATTATTAATTTATTTATATTTCTCCACATGCCCAGCCCCCTCCTCGGAGTCAGGTGACGTGCTTTTTCACCAACCCCGCTGCTACCTCAATCATCGCGAGAGTTGAGAAGGGGAGGAAAAAAAAAAAGCGTAGTGGTTGTGGATGTGTGAATCCGTGAGGGTTAATGATGCTCTACAGCCAAGCTTGATGTTCGTCGTGCTGCCTCCATAGTATGAAGGTCGTATGAAGTGTGCTGTTATATATTTAAAAAAAAAAAAAAAAAAAAGAAAAGAAAAGAAAGGCTGCAGCCAATCACAATAAGGAGGAGAGTCTGCATTGTCCCTGTCCATGGTACTGATCTGCTCTGCTGTGCAGTCAGTGCCTTCAAATATAATCTGGTACAATTTTAAACTACTTAATTCATTTTAACACTTAAATTTGATGCTACCTTATAGTATTCTATACCACTGCATTTCAGAGGGACATGCTACACTGCATCTATCTGACTCCTGCATGTATTCATTTCAAATAAGGAATTTAATTACAAAATGCGCTGCAAGGTGGCGCAGTTGGTTACTACTGTTGCCTCCTAAGTCCTAAGTTAGCTGGGAGAGGCTCCAGCCCCTCGCAACCCTAGTGAGGATTGAGCGGTGTATAGATAATGGATGGGTGGATTACAAAATGTCAGCATCTAAAATATAGAATACTGTTCAATAATACACTGCTCAAAAATAAAGGGAACACTAAAATAACACATCCTATATCTAAATAAATGAAATATTCCAGTTGAAAAACTAAATTATTTACATAGTGGAATGCAATGAGAACAAAATAACATAAAAATGATCAATGTAAATCAAAATTATTATTTCATGGAGGTCTGGATTTGGAATCATACTCAAAATAAAAGAGGAAAATCACATTGCTGGCTGATCCAAGGGGCTGCAAGGTGGCGCACTGTTGCCTCGCAGCAAGAAGGTCGCCGGTTCATGTCCCGGTGGGGGCACCTGGATCTTTCTGCGTGGAGTTTGCATGTTCTTCCCGTGCAGCGTGGGTTTTCTCTGGGTTCTCCGGCTTCCTCCCACACAGTCCAAAAACATGTTGAGGTTAATTGGTGATTCTAAATTGTCCATAGGTGAATGTGAGTGTGCTTGGTTGTCTGTCTCTAAGTGTGGCCCTGTGATGGACTGGCGACATGTCCAGGGTGTCCCCTGCCTTCACCCTAAGTCAGCTGAGATAGGCTCCAGCCCCCCACGACCCCAGTGAGGATTAAGCGGTGTATAGATAATGGATGGATGGATGGATGGCTGATCCAACTTCAGTGGAAACTCCTCAAGACAAGGCAAAATGTGGCTGGGTAGTATGTGTGGCCTCTATGTGCCTGTAGGACCTCCCTACAAGGCCTGGGCATGCTCCTGATGAGGGAGGAAGGGATCTCCTCCCAGATTTGGACTAAAGTATCATCAACTCCTGGACAGTCTGTGGTGCAACGTTGGTGGATGGAACGAGACATGATGTCCCAGATGTGCTCAACTGGATTCAGGTCTGGCCAGTCCAGGCCGTCAATGCCTTCATCATGCAGGAACTGCTGACACACTTCAGCCACATGAGGCCGAGCATTGTCATGCATCAGAAGGAACCGAGGGCCCAGTGCACCAGCATCTGGTCCACAATGGGTCTGAGGATCTCATCTCAGTACCAAACAGCATCCAGGGTACCTCTGACTAGCCATGGAGCTCTGTGCAGCCCTCCAAAGAAATGCCTCCCCACACCATTACTGATCCCCTGCCAAACTGGTCATGCTGGAGGATGTTGCAGGCAGCAGAACGTTCTCCACGGCGTCTCCAGACTCTGTCACGTCTATCACATGTGCTCAATGTGAACCTGCTCTCATCCGTGAAGAGCACAGGGCGCCAGTGGTCAATCTGCCAACCTTGGTGTTCTCTGGCAAATGCCAATCGCCCTGCATGGTGTTGGGCTGTAAGTACAAGCCCCACTTGTGGACGTTAGGCCCTCATACCACCCTCATGGATTCTGTTTCTGAAAGTCTGAGCAGAAACATGCATGCCTGCTGGAGATCATTTTGCAGGGCTCTGGCAGTGCTCCTCCTGTTCCTCCTTGCACAAAGGAGGAGGCAGCGTCCTGCTGCTGGGTTGTTGCCCTCCTACGGCCCCCTCCACGTCTCCTGGTATCTCCTCCATGCTCTGGACACTGTGCTGAGAGACACAGCAAACCTTCTCACCACATCTCGCATTGATGTACCATCCTGGATGAGCTGCACTACCTGAGCAACTCCTGTGGGTTGTAGACACCGCCTCATGCTACCTCTAGGGGTGAGAGCACTGACAAAATGCAAAAGTGACAAAGATATCGTCCAGAAAGGATGACAACAGAGACATGGTCTGTGGTCACACCCTGCAGAACCATTCCTTTATAGGGGTTGTCTTGCTAATTTCTTCTCATTTCCACATGTTGTCTGTTCCATTTGCACAACAGCAGGTGAAATTGATTCACAATACGTGACACAATAAAGGGAGGCTTTAAGTAAATTATCTGAGTACTTCTAACCTTAAACAGCACAACTACAGGTTCATTCATTCATACCACTCCCATTATCAGAAAATCTTATTGTGGAGAGCATCAGTATCAGATAACAGGCAGCAAATACTGCCTAGTTTCTCTTTTATATGGCAGCGGCAAGAACAGTTATCTGGAAGCTCATAATGTTCTCTTAGAATGAATGACATTAACATAGTCAAAGTGCTTTTTAAATGTCATAAAGAGAGCAACAGAGCCCACGTAACCCTCCCATTAGAAATCTTTATTTATTAAGTCACATCAATATGGAATGGCACAGCATCTTCACCTTGTCCTCAAGGACTCACATGAAATGTTAAAAGTCATCAAAGCTGCTCCATATATACAAATAAGTAAAATTAAATACAGTAGCTTTTGAAAAGTAAAATAATCATTATAAATACAAAAAAATGTACAAACTATTTTCCCCAGTTAATTTTCCCTATTAATGTTCTTTGATGTACAGATTGAGGTTTTTCACTAGTGTTGATCAGTTATGTGTTAATTCTGTCCCGTCCCTTGCTGTGTTCTCACGTCTTGATAAGGCCCTCTAGAAAGTCTTTTTCCACCATCTCCTCGATGTTCTGTCGAGCTCGACTCCAGAAGACTTTCTGGCTCTCCAGCTTGTGGCCCTCTTTGTGGCCGGGAAAGGAGGAGTCTGTAGGGTTGTGGGTGTAGGCGGGACCTGAGCGGCTGCTGGCCTTACTGTTGAACACCTGGCTCAGCAGGTTGAAGAAGGGCAGCAGCTGCTCCATGCTGCGGATAACGTAGAGGGTCAGCATTAGGTGACCTGGCTCCCAGGACAGGGTTCGGGTGGAACAGTCCTCCTCTGGGTTTTTCTGTGGAAAGTGGGGGAATAAAAAGCTATTTAGTCAAGTAGTAAATTCATCATCCATCCTGCAGGGAAATTAAATGAGGTACAAAAAAAAAAGTGTTCTTTAATGAGCATTTTCCTGAGCATGCTCTTTGTTAGAGGCAGTCATTTGTCTCCATAATTTAATAACCTTTTGTAGACAGAGGGAGTATGAGATACCTTGGCTCGTTTCCTCAGCAGCTTGACCAGTCGGACCACGTACGGCTTAAACTCTCTCTGATGAGTTCCCTGACGTCTCACTTCCAACCCTGAATCGTCTGAAGCCTCTGGTATGAAGGCCCAGCGGTACCTGTAATGAGGCAGAACTCAATTAGAAAGAACACCAACTTCATCTACAATACCTAATGAGCCACCAAAGCTTTAGAAGAGTGATATCCACGTCCTGAGACCGAGCGATTCTTCTAAAATTGTCATCACTAATGATCTGTGCTGCAGTCATCCATCTCAAAAAAATGTCACATACACCGTAGCACACATTTACACTTTTAACCAATTATTATTTTTTAATTGTAATAATTTTTTCTATGATTCATTTCTATATCATGCAAAGCCTAATCGAACTCATGTTGGTTCTGTACTGACATTTGGAACTGAGGCAGGCTCTCGGGAGGCAGGGCCAAGGCCAGATCCAGGAGCTTGCAGGCAGAGAGATAGAGGTTGAGCCAGCGCTGGCTGTTGTATGAGGTGGAGAAGCCGTTTCCTCCAGAGTAAGTGGTCTCCAACCCAGCCACAGACGGCCCCGACGTTCTAGAAATGAACACGGAGAATATATCATCAAAGGAAGCCAGGAGGTAGTTGTATATGACTTGTGTTTGTTATATCACCAGATCATGTACCTTGATATGTCTTCGTCTGCTGTTAGCTCCTGCTCCATCAGTAAGAACACCTGAACCTACAGGGAAACCGACGCACAGGTGTATGAATGAGTGAGTGGGTCAATTTGTGTGAAAGACAACGAAACGAATGAAGGTAGAGTAAGCAAGAGAAAGACAGTCAGTGCTCACCAGCTCAGTGATCATGGTGGGCCACAGAGAGGTGAGGTGTTGAGGTGACATGCGCAGCAGCAGCACTCTGAAGAACAGGAACACCTGAGCATGAAGGATGGGCACCTGAGGCAGGCGCAGGCTCTCCACCAGACGCTCTGAACACACACACACACACACACACACACACAATATAATCATCTTCTTGACTAACATGGGAAAACATGCAGGGTAAAATACAGCTAAGAACTTCATCTGTCAGTATGAATACTTCATGTAGGGCTTTCAGGTGACAGATAAGATATTTATCTATAAGATAATATAGATAAATAGGTGTGATTTTTATTCAGATTTCTGTGGTGAATGTTCTTTCAAATTAAAGGTGTTAACTGATACTGCATGTTTGTGTAGATCCTGGTACACGTGACTGTGTGTGTTCACCTTGTATGTCTGGCAGGTATTTCTGGTACTGGTCGACCTCGCTGCTGTAGATGGTAAAAGCCAGGCGTTTGAGCAGCATGGCCCTCTGCTCCAGCTCAGCGTCTCTGTTGGTGAACAAACTCAGAGAGCTGCTCTGGGCTACAGCCACCCGCGCTAAAGGGAAACACGCAGACACAGTATGACTCTTCCTGCCACAATCTTTGACTTTTTAATATCTACATACATCACATGAGCATTTTTTTTTTGCAGTTGAGTAGGTGATAGACCTAATCTAAGTGGAACTAGAAGTTCACAGTGATCAAAGGACTTTGCGGATGCAGGATTAATTCTGCCCGAGATTAGATACGGAAAGGGTAAAAGCTCCAATGCCCTCTGAGTGTCAGTTAGTGAAGAATATCTGATTAATGGGCTGTGACTGTTCCCAGTGGTAATATCTCTACACCTAAATATAAATGAGACTCTAGCAAGAAAAGGAAACTTGAAGCTTACTCATGAGGTCTCTGAATGTGGTCTTGTCATGAGTCATCAAGTGGTCAATGATCGCTCTCCAGCTGAAAAATTAGGAAAATATTGTTGCAGCAATATCCCATAAACATAAAGAGACAGATTTTAAAAAACAGCCCTCATCTATCTGGCAAAAACATCTGCCGTATTTGGGTTATCATAACAGAAAACAGAGATAAAAATGCATGTACACTTTGACTTTAAAACCTATCTCTGATGTCCCTGATGTACAGTGTCTTCTCAGCATAGGGCAGACACCCCATTAATAAACTGTACTGTATGTCATTTAAACTTAAAGGAAACACATAGTCCTGGTTCTTTCCATGCACAGGTGTGATACTACATTTCAAACAAATACAGCAATATCCAAGTTTTTCATTTGATAACACTATATGGTAAATTTTGGGGTGAATATGTATTGTGGGGGTGTGGCATGAAACAAATAGTCCAGAAAAATGAAGTTAATAAATGTAAGTACTGTAACTGTTTAGAAAGTCTATTCCATGCAAAACACAATATTTCAATAACTCCAATAGACATTATATTTTTAGAAGTTGTAAAAATATGTCCCAGTTGTTTGGAAGAAAATGCATGTACAATCTCCAAATCTAAAATCTAAATCCCCCTGTTGGGTGGCACTGTCAACTTCACTTATCGTGAAATTGAATAATCAAACAACTTAGTGCTGAATTTCATTTTGGGGTGAAGTATTGCTCTGAACTTGTCTTTCTACTTCTAATTATGAAACTAGTTTAGATGTTAGAATCTACATGCATCTTGAGTTAATGCGTTTATATGGAATTATATGGGCTACAGCTGTAAGTGTTCATCTACACAGAGGCAAGGCTCCTCTCCTACTCACTGGCTGACGCAGGAGGAGTCCATCTGGAAGAAGGTGTGGTCCATGAAGAGGTCGAAGGCCTCCTTCTTCCAGGCCCGACGGGTGTACTGGTATCCACTTAGACTGCTTAGCAGTTGGATGCAGGCCCGGTAGCTGGGGGCGTTATGAGCACTGCCAGGACAGAGAGGAAACAGTACGCCTTTAGATAATTTTAATACTTGGCAGTTTAGAGCACTTTATCAATTATTATCCTTCCTGAAGTAAAAAATAAATAAATAAATAAATTTTTTTTCACTTGACATTTTAATATTGTTCACTTTCATACAATTTTTTTGTAATGAAAAACCATATATAACAGACTCATCCACACCTGTGGTTGCGGAGGTAGGGCACTACATAGTGCATGATATTAACCAGCAGTGGGATGACCTTCTCCTTCTCGTCACTGTAGAACACCATGTCCAACAGATGAGCCAGCACCTGACAAATAAATCAGTGTTCATTCAGTCTGACTTACATCATATGGTTTCAGCAAACACGGCAACACTGAGCTGCACCCTTAAAAAAAAGGCATTAATCTTTAAATACAGTTACTTTGACTCAATGGCTGCAACACTACTGCACCAATCTACAGTTTCTGCAGCATATACTGATATCCTGCCTTGAATGAACTCATTGACCTACGAGCTGCAACATTAATGAAGCACAGGCAACATCAGCATAGTTCGCTACACACTGAGCTACAACAGCCAAGATGGAAGAAGGTGGGCAGTGATTTCAATTGTCCACTTCCTCCACAGCATAACTAAACCCTACAGATGGATTTACTGGTTCAATAATAAAGCCTGAGGAGGCAGAAATATGGTCGTAAATCAGCTCAAAGGAGCTCAGCTGGAGTGTGTTAGTGTACTGAAGGATTGTGCAGAATCACAACAGGCCTGGACGTTGCTGGTAAATGTGAGTGAGAGCAGCTTGAGACATAATCAAGATGAACAATGGAAATAACTGCAAAACAGCAGTTAAGTAGAAACGGTTGAGTTACAGACACATGGGTGTTTTACCTCGGCCAACAGCGTGAGGGCGTGAACGCTGTACACTGATGGAGTGAAGCTGGAGGCCTCCATCACTGTGAGCATTAAATCTACAAAACACACACCAAACATTAGCAGCGTCTACATAGCAGATTATAATACTGCCATGGTGAAGCATCCTGAATGTATTTCACATGCTTTTTTGAGAGCAGCTAGCGTATGCGAACTGCAGGATCTAAGAGTTTTGCTCGGCCTTAGATACACTTACATTTAGAATCTAAAACTCAGGTTAGAACTGAACTTTTTGGTTGAATTGCATTCATCTCTGACAATGCAATTACATTTGACTTTCAAAGGATCCATGTAGTCTTCTGTCAGCTTCCAAAGACTTAAGTTATTAGATGTATATATGCCTGTGCAACATCTGATTCACTGCTAGAACCCAGACAAGGTGATAAAATTTGTCATACACAACTGAGCACAGAGTAAACCATTCATGTTAGCTGCACAACTCATAATTCGTGATAGTTCAGGAAAACAGTGTCAAAAAAAAGTTTCAAAAAAGTTAATCTACAACAGCGATCAGTGACACAGCTATTGGCACTTTTCCAATGCAACTATAAGGTTTAAGCAGTAAGTGCTTGTAAGCAGCACACCTTCGACATCAGCTTCCAGGTTGGTTCCATCCACAACTATCTGAGGAGAAGCCTTCACTTCCAGGTTTCTCCTCAACCACGTGGTTTGCTCCAAAGAGGAGCCTGCTATCGTCCCAATGGCCTCCACCACTTTATGTGTCACGTCCTGAATACAAAAATATTACACAATGTTAAGATATCATACTCAATGTGATCATTTAACTCTGGTTTGCTTTATCAATCTAAATTAAAATGTCAAATTACCACTGAAATGACAAATTTCCACAATACTCTACAGAAGGGAAGATACGTAATCTAAATGTAAGACATAATGGATGCAATCACGCGCTGAATAGGAGTCAGTAGTTGCAGAAAATACCTGCAGCTCTCGCTGGTCCTTCTTACTCTCCAAATTAGGGTTCTTCAAAATGAATTCATTCAGAACCCTAGAAAAGAAAAATAAAGGAAGACCCGTTCTAAGTAAGTTTAAGAATTCAATATGAAAGTGGAGGAAGGTGTAGTCACACTGATTTATTCAGACCCACACTGAATAAAACTCATTATCATTCATAGACTGACAATTTCAAGTGTGTATAAACAAACAATTCCCCAAGGTCTTGTGAGGATAAACAGACCCCGTAGGTCAATGAGGAGGAGAAAAGGAAGAGAAACCAACCCCAGAATGAGAAACTGTCCAGGGGCAGGCAGGCCTAACTGTACAGAGTCCTTCAGCAGTGCCAGCAGAGATGGCCAGCTATCAACTAAACTGGAAACAGGAATCCTAAGAGAGAGGGAATAATCATAAATGCAAAAAAGTCTTAGTGGTTCTAAGGCTCTGTACAAGTGTGATATTTTTGGAAAGCAATAGTGGTATCCTGTGCAATAAATAGCAACAAATATGTCGTCTAAATATATGCTGATGCTGGGAAGCAGCGTACTCACCTCTGGACATAGGCATAGAAGAACTGCAGCATGCAGACCTCCAACGAGAGGTGCTTCTGTGGAACAGTGGAAAAATACAAACGTAAATTAAAAGAGTCAAAGAACTCATGAAAAAACTCTAAATAAAACTAAAGGGACTAAATTTAAAACAACATATATTCCTGGTAGTAGTCCTCATTATTACCCACTTCATGTTCTGTGGAATAATTAATGAGTGTGTTCCAGTTCTAGTGCTGTAATGCAAAATTAAAAACTTGAGCTTGTGTTGTGTGACCAGCCAAATCTGTGATGTTGTTATACACTGGCAGCAAATCTTACAGCTCTTCACTGATTTATGCCGAGAGGAAAAAAAAAAAAGATCAAATGATTTAAACTCATGGACGTCAGCAACAAACACTTGAAAACCAACCTTGTCTCTCGCAATGGCAGGCGGCTGTTTCAGGACCTCTTTAACTGTCTGCATAACAGTCTCAGTGCGCATGGCACTCACTGAACGAACCAGCTCCACCAGCAGCAGCTGCTCTTCACTGGCTACAGGAATCACCTGAAAGACAAGCGCCATGAACATGCAATAGGACAAACATAATGATTTAAGAGTGGACTCAGACTGAGACATACTAGAGTCTGGGCATCTCTTGAAAGCAAAGCTAAAGAGAGAGCAAACAGAAATGTGCTGCCATCATGTTTTACCTGCAATACAGTTTACTTCAGCATGCTCATACAAACCACTACACTCTGCTGCTTACTACAGTGAATACAATGTAAATAAAATAGGATTTCAGCGCATCAAGACAATAACAGACATAATGATTAAAAGTGTGGGTGGACATTTTCTTATTTACCTTATTTCGGACTGGAGTCTTGACCTGTTTCCTCTCATTCCAAACGTAGGCTATTGCTGCCATGAAATGAGCACCATGGTTCATGGAGATTGGACCAAGCAGCTCCAGGATCTGCTGACGGAGGTTCTGTAAAACCAATGTCAGCAAGGAGGTGCGATTAGACATAAACAAGTGACAGCTAACCAGGCAAACAGTTCAATCCATACTGTCACTGCTAACTTCCTACAAAAACCTTTCAATGTACCTTGTAGTGTGATGTGTTAGCAAAAACACAACTGCATGCAAAAAGTGCATTACAGTTTACTGTCCAAACACTTCAGGGGAAACACTGAGGGGGCAGTCGAGAGGATGAGTAAGAAGACAGAAGATGAGGAAACAAGACTGATATCATATCCAAACATCCGCATTTATCATATTACGTTACACAAATAAACTGTCAAACATCATTTTTATGATGTGAAGTTATTTGGCCTTCAATTATTCCTCCTCCAGGGACACAGGCCCTATAATGATTACAAATTGTGTTCAGTGCAGAATAAAAATCACCATATTATCTCAGTGAAAATTCCATTTCCACATTTCCACCCACCTTCAAATACAGAGCTATTATTTCAGAGAAAACAGTCCTTTGCCACCAGTAATGAGATTCTGTTCCTACTGACGTGGTCAGTATTAAAATCTGTATGCATTCAGATATTAAGCCAAATTGCCCACATTCTCAGGTAAGCTCTGGGACTGTTTTTCTATTTGCCTTGTACGCTGCACACACCAGATTCTAGGGAAGTGTATCACAAAGTGGGATTAGATGATTATCCAGCTAACAAAGTCAGAGTTTATCAGTAAAACAAAGCTGTCTTAACAACAGTCACTTGTGCTTGCAGGGCTATAACCTGATCCACACCTGTCAACAGCAAAACTGCTGACAGGACGAATAAGTTTACAAAGTCGGAAATAATAATGAGACATCGATGCTTTAATAGATCACTTAAATCAATTTTCTCTTTCAGTCTGTTTATGTTTTACTCTGTTTTTAAGCTATAGGATTTCTGATAGTGTCAATGCTTTGTCATTCTTATTCAGTCATTACAACTCAGAATAACACAAGAAGCCTGCGCAACAATTGAAAATAAAAGCTAAAGATCCAGTTGCCTTTAATTACATAGATAATGCAGCAACTGTTAAATATTTTGAATTAGTATAAATACCACATATACACTTACTCCATACCAAAGAACCATATAACAATTCCAGTACCTATTACAAACCTTATCTTTATCTTTTTCTGGATTTTTTTCATTTTCTAATTACAATTACATCCATTGTAACATCTCTGAGTCTTTAGTCTAACCAAATTTACACACGTCTCACACGTTCACCTCAGATCATAAAAAGCACTTCATTTATGATTCTGCATATGTTGCTTTTAATTCACAAAGCTGTCTCTTCCACATGTTTGTGCTGAGAGCTGTGTAGGTAAATCCAGAGGTAACAGATGCAGGTGTTAACCAACCAGATACAATAGAATCTGAATAGCCTGAACTTGCTTCTTGGTAGAGCTCTTTGTCTGTGGGTGATGTCCTAAAAACTAATTTGCCTTTATCCAATGTGCTTTTTATGGACGCAAAAAGGGGCACAGTCAGGGTTATTATCACAGACACTCCACTCAATTTCCTTATTTAGCCGTCATGACATAAGTTCAACGGTTTGAGCTTTTTATCATGTGTCTAGACTTGCTACATTTGCATTAAAATACAGTATTGTGTCATTGAATGAACAACCATGAATACATAATGCCTGACGTACCTTTGTGGAGCCAAGATTGATGTTGGAAGTGGAGGCAGCAGAGGCAGCGGCGGGCTTGTCGGAGTTGTCAGCCTGGTGGAGGACGCTCCACAGCAGGGTGACAGAAGACATGATGGTGTGGAGAATGGACAAGATGCCTGAACGAGCCTCGGCCAGGTGCTTCTGGTCAACACTCACTTGTAACTGAACAGCAGAATATGCAACAAGACACTCAGTAGTGGTATACTGGTAAGTAATAGGCAAAAAACCAAAAATAATAATGATATAAATCATCCTCAGTAATGTATTAAATAGGGACATGTATTTCTATTATACAATAAAGACAACTTAATTTAAAATTGTTTCACACTAAGTATGTAAAGGGCTGTAACCGTTTACTGAGGTTGGTGCATGGTGCCCTCACCTGGTGATACTGGGAAGTGGGATCGAGCAGGCAGTAATGGATGATGGCTGTCACCCCCTCCAGCACAGTTAGAATCAGGTCAGGAGGGATGCAGAGAGCCATCCACTGGGGTCTAGATGATAGAAGGAGTGTATGTAATTTTAATAACACATGTTTTTAATTTACATTATTCAACATGTCAACACACAAAAAAATCTAAATTTTACACATTAAGCAAACTTACAATATCCAACTGAAAAATTATGTACAAGTGAGAAATTGCATTAGATGGTCAAGGGTGCCATCTGGTGACCAAGCCTCTATTTGCACTTTATTGTATTGTACTGCCCGTATATTATATAGTAAATAGGATCAATCCAAACATGAATACCTGGTGTCAGATAGGCCAGTCTCGTAGCGGTACTGCTGGAGAAGGTTATCCAGGTTCCTGCACAGCTGCAGAGTGACTGAGGCCACCACCCTCCTTAGCACTCTCCCCATGTAAGGAAGAGTGGCTGTGATGAGTCCTATCCACTGGGGATGCATCTTACATGCATGGTGCTGATGCAGGGCCCTGATCACTGCACACAGGAACATACCCTGTGCTGTGATCGGTTGTCCGTGGAGGTACTGGAGTGATGTCATTGGCTGTTGAGGGTTGACATGCTCCACTTCCCCACCAAGGATCTCAAAACCTGCTCCAGCACTGCCTCCTGTCCCTCCGCCTCCTGTCCCTCCTCCGACAGGTCCTCCTTCCCCTCCTTCATCAGCTGGCACCAGGACTCTGTGCTCAAGAACAACTAGACTCTGCAACAGTCTGAGCAACTGGGACTGGACGGCACTACAGCTGTCTATCTGGTCCTCTGAGAGGTTGATTACGCTGTCCTCTGAGAGACCTTCCTCCACCGTGTTCACGTTGACCCCTGCCACCCGCTGCTCGTGCCATTTCTGGGCACTGAATATGGAAGAGAGGAGGCAATGGAGAACCACCTTCTGTACTTTGCACTTAGAGAGGACATCGCTGATGAAACTAGCAAAGCCCTTCGCTGAGCCACCTGTGACTTTGGCGAGCTCACTGAAAAGGAGAGTTAAGACCTCCACACTGGTCAGCTGCATGGCCCGGTTACCTGCCAAGTCCTGAGGGCCTGCTGACACGTGGGCAGAGTAATAGCTTCGCAGGAAGTAGAGACAGAGCGAGATGATGATCTCTAGGTACATGGCACTGCGAAATGAATGGGAGTGGGAGTCCTGGGGGATGGGGCAGTAAAAGTCTTTGCCCATGACAGAGACCCTGTGACGAGCTAGAAGGTTTTGGAGCAAAGAGAGCTGTGGAGTGTAGGTGTTGTTGATGCTGGTAGTGGAGATAGCACTTACAAACCCTGAGGGAGCAGCTCTTAGCATGGCTGCGATGGCTGACAGGGAGTGGAGGGTCCGGGAGGAGTCATACAGCTGAAGGTAGAGCAGGACATGCTGGTAAAGAGGATGGATGTTAAAACGAGGTGGGGCAGTGGATGATCTGCGTCCTGTGACACTGACACCCCCGACAGTTCCCCCAGAGCCGCTGGGTGAGCCAGTGTCACTCTCAATCTCTGATACCTCTCCTTCCCCACAGCTGTACCAGTTCTCTAGATCCAGACTGTCACCAAAAAAGATACTGGGTGGACGCAGTTTGTCAGCTTGATTTGCTGCCTTTTTCTGTCGCTCCTCGTCTTTCCTCTTTGTCTTCTTAATCTTAGGCTTTGCCCCTGGAGATTTGTCTGCCAGCCTCTCCATGATCTTCCCTTTAAGGCTGAGCTGGGTGCTGCTATGGCTACGTTTGCGGGCTTGAGGATCGTCTACTTGCAGGTTGTGGTCTGGGGTGGCTGGATCGGAGCTGTCTGGCAATGTGACGATGGAAGGTGATGAACTGTGGCGAGTGATGCCCTCTTTGTGCTGCTCCTCTGCTGAGAAATCAGCTGTTGTGACAGAGAGAAACTCCAGTGTGCCTCCAGCTAACATCTCTGGCAAAGTTTGGCGATTGGGGCCATGAGGAGGACAACAGTCCAGACGGGGACCAGTGGAGGTATCTGAGGAAGTGCTGTCAGAGTCTGTTTGGGGCCAGTTTTCAGGTGGAGGTGGGATTTCAAGAGAGCCCTCATCTACCAAATTCAGAACTCTGTCAATGAGCTCTTTTATCACACAGGACACAACTTCCTCTATAGAGTCCTCAGACATGTCATCTGAGGAACCAGGTTGTTGGTCTGAGCCATTTGCTGTACTGTTGACCCCCTCTGGTTCCTCAAAGCTGCCATTTTCCACTGTAGATGAATGAGAACCACTGGATCCTGAGCTTTGGGCCTCCACCTGTTGGTCAGCAGGCTGATATTCACCAGCTAGCTGCAAGTTTTCACTGCTCAGGCTCAGTATAGACAGACTATCACTCAGGGGGTTGACAGTGAGGCAGAACGGCTCCATGTCACCTATTACCAGGCCTCGGAGATCCTCCTGTCCAACCCGTTCACCTTGGATCTGACTGAAGTCTAATGAAAAGAAAGATTAAAAAAAAAAAAAAAAATACAGTTAACATGATGTGACAACACTGATGCATAAGACGTTATTATCATCAAGAATCCCCATCATTATCAACAGAACTGAAAAAAAAGAGTTAAAGGCCATTTCTCACTGTCTGAGAAGCCAGAGTCTCTGGTGTAGATGGGCTCTGATTGCTCTTGTTCAGGTGGTTCAGGAAAGACCTGGGCCCAATGGCGCTGCGCCTGTACCCTCTGAATAGAGACTCGATGGGTCTTGGGGTGGAGCAGAAGGAGGAGGAGAGGTTCGAGGACCCGGGCTATGTCATGTCTCTGAAGGACTTGATTTAACCAAGCTCGACCAACAGCACTGGTACATGGATCCCAATAACTCAGGCTGTCTAGCATGATGAAAAGAGATCTGAAGGACAAAGTGACAAGAAGTGAGGAGAGGAGAATAGTGCAGATAACAGAAAGATGAACACATGAAAAGATATCACAAGAGCAGGCGATAGCTGCAAACAACTGCAGTAATGGTAGACCTGTTCAATAAATCAGCATTGATTCCTTGTGCTCACCAGATTTAAACATACCTGTCAAATGTGCGACTGAAAGGAGAAGACTTGGTGATGTTCAAATCTCGCGTTAAATGCCACAACACAGAGAACTTGACGTGGGCTTCCAGTCGAATTCTCTGAAAGAAAACAGGCAAGTCAGCACAAGCAAAGAAAAGTGAGTATGTGTACTTTTGTGTGATTTTGCCTGGTGATGTGACCACTGTGCTGACCTTGTCTCTGTGCATGAGTTGCTGGCTGATTACGTCCTCACAGATGCTGGAAGAAGGAACCAGGTTGTGGAGCTGGTAGAAGAGCTCCACGCTGCGCTGATGGTGCTGAGGTGTTCCTTCATTCAGTTGGTCCCACAATATCAGAGCCACACTCTGAACGAAAAATAGAAAATTAAACAGGGTCGCCAGTGTCACAAAAACAACAAAAGACCAACAACAACTTCATTGTATCCTGAAACCAGATTTGTACCTTGAAGAAGTCTGTCTTGTCAGCAATGTACTTAAGGATTCCCTGAGTGAGTGGTGGCCTGATGACCACAGCCACTCGACCCTGGCTGGGGCTCATGGGCTGAGTGGACTCAGAGCCACCACCAGATGCCACACTCTCAGCAGTCACCATGGCAACTGACTGGGTAAGTCCCACAAGGTCCATGAGCAAGGAGATGGCAACGCCCTGCAGGCTGAAGTCATTGGCAAGGCAGCAAGCATCCATCAGTGTCTGCAGCCACACTGGCAGCCGGACCTGCTCATTGTCTGCAAGAAAGCAGGAGGTACATTAAAACAGAATATATTTATTTTGCACTCAAAAGGTTTATTGCCTTGCATGCATGTACGTTCAGAAACTCCCCTTTTCTCCAGATACAGAAATGCTCTGCTGTGTAAGAATGGCAATAGTTTGCATCCTCTATGGATTTAATGAAAGAGAGAGATTTCCTCAATTTGTTAAGTGTTTTGGTGCTTACCAAACTGCTCTTCCTGTGTGGGTGAGGACTTGAGGTTGCCTTCTGCGATGTAGACAGGGAAACTGGAGCATTCTAGGAAGAGCTGGCAGGCAGCAGTGAAGGCAGCGACACACTCTCTCTGAAGCATAACAGATCCTGTACACGACTCCACATGATCACTGTGCTGGGAGCCCTCTGAAACCGGGAGCCCTAAGTGCATGATCTCACCTCTTTGACCGTCAGCTTTGTCTACCTGCCCAGGAATAATGTACAAGGTGATGAGGCGGGAGAGAAACTGCTGGAAGTGTTCCAGGCAGCACTGCATGACTGGTTTGTCTAGAGGCTTAGCCTGACATGGGCCTGAGGAACGACGGCCTGTTTTCAGTGTAGGGTGGGGATGAGGGGTTCGCTCTGTCTCTTCAGGGCCGTCTCCTTGGTACTGGACAAAATCTGTAAAGCCACTTTCGGAAGAGCGACTGCTGGGTGGATTTTCCCCATCTTCAAACACCTCCCCACTGCCAGGTAGCTCCAGAGTGGAAGACAGAGTCTATCAAGCAAAGTGCAGACAGCAAAGGAGAAAAAAAAAAACACATGTTGCTCAGTAACTACAAATACAGAAAGCATTTTATGCATTTCACATAACAATGACACATTATCCATCTGTCTTTTGCCAGTCTACAAGGCACTCATCACATCAACACCAAATGAACAAAACCAATAAAAACAAAGGTCCAACAAAACTAACAACTGACTGGTGCATGTGCACACCTAGACAGTCCTGAGTAGAGATCTAATCAGGCAACATAACACTTGTATAATTAGATGACAGGGGTGCAAGAAGTACAGTCAACTGTCACAGCAGATGTTTTAACCTGTCACAGTATGAAGAGCACAGGTGAAGCCTAATAAAGGCTCACTCCAATTAAATGTCCCTGGAAGTCATTCCAGTGAGCCAGCATGTACAATATTGTGGGACCTGGAACAGATCCATCGGAATGAAATGCAATCTTAATTAAAATTATTAATTACAACTGTGCTTTCTCTTTTTATTTACATACCCAAAGTATGGGTATCGGATTTGGCAAAAGAAAAACTGTACTTCACATGAGATAATGTAATTTGTCTAGCACCATACACCAATTACACTAATACATATGTAGACATCTCTTTATTATCTCTGAATCTATAAGGCTCATCAGACAACGATGCTGGACACGATATGGCAATACTTGTGGCAGTATTGAATATACAAAACTTTTGTATCACACTTTAAATGCAACTTACATAATAAAGCACCTTGATTTCCAAGGTTTTAATTCAGCATTCACCACAAATATCTTATCTTAAATTGAATCAAATGGCTTTTTCTGAATTAAACTTTGAGAAATTGCAGGGAAATTGCAACATGTATGATAATGCAACACAAAATAGCAGACTTTATTTACACTCCCAACACCCAGAACAAGTCTGTAATTTATTCAGTTAAAATGTGTAATCTACCTAGTAACTATACTATTAGTTGTAATAGTGGAGGTCTCTCATTAGACAAATAAACGCCTGTGCTGTGTTCTGAACACTGGTCTGTATATAGTGAGGCTGTGTACACAGCTGCTGGCTCGGCCCTGAGGGACTTGTACACACTCAACTGTACACCAGGGTCGCATCTTGTTGCAGACAGACTGACAGATTTAAGTTCTTACAATTCTTTGTCGCAGTCATCCTTTGGGGGCCTGAGGGCTTCCTGGGATACAGTTTGATCGAGGCAGCGTGCGCATTCTGGAGCCTGGACTCAGATGGCACGTTAGCTAGAACGGTCCCTATATGCCCCTCAGGGTGGGGGTGGGGGCGTTATAGTGTTCGGGGGATGTATGCAGGATGTTTTCCACTCCGATGAATACGACACACCCTGGAGGCATCTCAGGCTAGTTTACTCTTCTACTTCCTCAGAGAAAAAAAAGGGCTCAGCTGTTGGGTAACCATCTTCTGTCTTTCTAATCGTCCTCTCTACTGCCCCTCACGGGTCTACCTCAATCCATCCTGCCCCTATCCATCTCTGGGCATGGGGCTGACAGACTGAACTTTAAATCATGCCTCACTGGCCTCTTTCACTTAAACAACCAGGTTGCTGGACAAGGACCAGGAGGACCAGGACGGCCAAACGAAGCATTTGTTCTGAACAAGTCTTCAAATGCCTTGTGTCAAGGGAGTGTGGGATGGCAGGGCCACCCAGCCAACTGCAGTACAGGCCAGGAGGCTGGCAGGCGGCAACAAGAGGCCCTGTTCAGGGACCAGGACACACCATCAGAGCCTAAACTGATGGGTTTTTGGGCAATAACTTGGAGGGTAAGTGGGTCACATGGATTTGATGTGTCTATGGCAGCAACAAGGCCTATGTGTTTTTCAAAAGACTTTTTAAAGGATCAGAGACAGAACAGAATTATCAGCTGGAAATGTTTTTCAAAGTCACGGGATAGCCTAGTAGTAGCTTTTGTTTTGGTGCTTGTGAATAGTTTTCATCTCTAACTGACAACTACGGTTTGCAGATACTCTGATCGTATAATTACTAAAGTAACAGGAAAACAACAGCACTTCTCAATAATCTGTGCCTGCTTCTGATCAAAAATAACATTTCACTACCATGGAACATTTTCAAACATTTTCCTCACCCGTTTGTCCTCTGTGTCTCTACTTTTGTCCTTTACTGAATTGGAGGAGTTGCCAGTGGAGTTGGAGAGGCCCTGAGCCTGGGGGCCTGAGGGCAGGGCAAGTGGGGACACCAGGGGAGGTTGCACTTTACTGAGGATCTTGGAGCACAGTCGAAGGCAGTGGGTGAGCTCCCCGAGGCCGAGAGCCTGCAAGTGACAGGTCAGAGCCGCCACCATCCGCAACAGCAGCTGAGGGAGATGCTCTGTCTGGATTTCTATGTACGTCTCCTAGAAATGTTGACAAAAGTTGAAGAAAATGCTCAATTGAGGAATATAAGTGTAAGTACTGGGCATCTGGAAGAAGATAAACACAACATGATGTTGCTTAAGTTGTTAGCTACATCCAATGCTGTTCTTTGACTTTAGACATCAAAATAATTCTAACATTTTGCTTGAATGATTGTTGATAAAAATATGACTCATGTGTTGAATTATCTTTTGTACATCTGGTTGTCAAAAAGAAAATCTCAAGCCCTTAACCAGTGCATGAATACTATAAGTATTTGTCTTTTTTAAACACATATCAACCAATTTTATGTTTTCTTGTTCAAACAAAAATCTTTCACATCCCTGTTCTAGTGCAGTTGCAGATGGTCTTTTACTGTACAACTGATAAACTTGCAGGACAAAATGCTATCAACCACTGTTGGGTTAAGTTTAAAAATATCAATAATCAAAATAATAACTACATAAAAATCACAACATGAGAATGCATATCCAAAAATGTCTTCTTCTCTGTTTTTGTAAGTTAAAATGTAATCATATCTTGTCTTTCATTGACTAAAAATAATCTTTGTGTGCTCAGTCCGAATTCAATTATTTATTTGGTCGCCTGATCATAAAATATACTGGACTTATGAATCTATATGGAAGTACTTTTTACTCAACAAGCAAAGCACATTTTTATGAAACAAAAACAAAAACAAAACTCAAATGACAAAATAAGCATTAAATCATGGAGTACAAATATGTGAGCACTGCAGTAGCATGTAACTGCATGCAAGCTTAACAAAAAGCACATACACACTGGGCAGAGATTTCATTTTCACAAGATCCACACCAAACAGCCAGGGTAAGTTTTGACCACATGTAATGACTGTTATAATCCCATGGGATCATGTTCTTATTTGACATTACAATATGATAACAAGTCAAGTTGTTCTGAAATGATCACTCAAAGCAGGGAAGGGACAAAGATGGCCTGAGGGATGTTGGCAGGACGTTGCAGAAATGTTATCGTAGCCTCAGTGAAGCAGGGTGAGGTGATAAAGCAGGAAAGAGCAGTACTTTACCTGGCAGATTACCCTCATGCTTCTAGTAGGCTTCAAGGAGAAAGAGCAGATAGTTTGAACAGACAGGAGCAAGCAGAGCACAGGCCACACAACACTTGACAGACACACACACACAGGCCCACACACACACTCTCATTCTCTCTCTCACACACAAGAATTACTCACGCACACACACATGCACTCACGCACACACACAAGCTTTTAGACAGGGTAATAAAAGAGTGTGGGATTTCCAAACTATTCAGATTGGAAATACAGTTCAGACAAGCACACGGTATCTCTAAGAAGATGCAAACAATATCTTAGGCAGGGAAATAAACACACAGGCTTTTTAAACCCGTGTAGGGATTGCACACACACAACACACAGATACAGAAGAGACAGGAGGAACACACACACACCCTAATGGTGACCGTAACATCCTGAGACTGGACCCAGAAACCGAATTGAATGACAAATCTGACAACATGGATGTCAAATTGTAAATGTTTGTGGAAGGTACTTGTAGGAAACATAGGGGATTGAAGGAGGAGGTGTGTGAGTCAAGAGGGAGTGAGAGAATGAGAATGAAAGCCCAAGCAGGGGTGACAAAGAACTGCAGGGGAGGTGAGAAAAGATGTGGTAGAGAGATACAGAAACAAAGAGGAAACTTGTGAGAAAACAGAATTCTGTGAAGGAATGAAAATTAAAACCTTAAATAATAGGGTGAAAGAATGACCAACACAGACTAAGGATGTCACAAGAGCTGGTTCATCTGTACTGAGTCGACATCAAAATTTTAAAACTGTGAAGTAGCTGCTGGAGATACTGGGCAACAATAATAACAACATGTAGAACTGCTGTGTTGTTTGTGAGATAATACAGTTAACAACTGTAGTAGCAATGCTGCAAACAAAGCATTCACAAAATGCTATTTGTTTAGGCTAATGCAGCAAAAGCACATAGTGTGACCTCAGTGTTGCTTGAACATTAGTGGGTTACTATCAGTACAGCTGTACGCAACTGTGATTTTGTGTTTTAACAAACTGCGGGTGTGTAGCAGTTCTTTTTATGGCATTGAACTTAATAACGTCAGTGGTATTGGAAGAGACTAACAGAGTTTTGGTATTGTGACATCCCTGGTATCGAGTTAAAAAAAGACAGCAAATGAAAAACTGAGCAAGAAAGACACTCACAAGAGATCAAGAAGTACAGAGAAAATATTAACAATGAAAAGAACAGCATTAAAACGCGTGACAGGAAATGAACACAAGAAATAAAAGTTTAACAGTTTTATAGTAAAATATTTGTAAAAGCAAAGACAGAAAGAAAAGATCAGAAAAAAGGCAAAATTAGACAGAAAGAAAAACAGAAAGAAAAAACAGAAAGAAAAAGATAGAAAAACAGAAAGAACAGAAAGAAAGAAAAACAGAAACAGAAAGAAAAACAGAAAGAACAGAAAGAAAAACAGAAAGAAAAAACAGAAAGAAAAAGAAAGAAAAACAGAAAGAACAGAAAGAAAAAACAGAAAGAAAGAACAACAGAAAGAAAAAGAAAGAAAAACAGAAAGAACAGAAAGAAAAAGAAAGAAAGAAAGATAAAACAGAAAAAGAAAAAACAGAAAGAAAGAAAAAACAGAAAGAAAAAGAAAAACAAAGAAAAACGGAAAGAAAGAAAGAAAGAAAGAAAGAAAGAAAGAAAGAAAGAAAGAAAGAAAGTCTCACCAAGGAAACTATATCCAGTAGAAAATCAACCAGCTGACAGAACTCCACCAAAGAGAGCTCTGGAGGATCTAAGCTTCCAGCATGTCGTGTTGCACGTGTGCTGCTGGTTACTGTTCTCCTGCAACAGACGAATATTGTAGATTATTGTTAGATGATAGAGAATGATGCAAAATGGGAAAAGCATCCAGGCACACATTAGGCTCCGGCTTCCAGAGAGCAGAGCAGTGATTCAACACCACAACGTACCCAAACCAGCGGAGCAGACCAGTGACATTACTTCAAGTAAAAAAAAAATCCCATCCATCATTATCATCTTTATGTTTCTGTTATAAGCTAATTGGTGATTTAAGTGTTTTTAACAGACCTGCAGCACTCCTCAAACCAGCGAGCGATGTAGTCCCACATATAGTATGGTTCAAAAGAGTTGAACAGGAGATTGGCTGTTTTAATCAGTTCTGCCGTCTTCTTGTTCTCTCGTAGTTTACTAGGAAAGAAAACAAAATTAGCATCATGCCATTCATGATTTTCCACCATCTCTTTAACAGTGCTAGAGTCTGTATCAATTATAGAACTGGACATGAGGGATGAATTCTGTAAGCAGATAAAATAATTCTAAGTCCTGTCTTTTTTCCACTTTTAATCAATTTCTTTTTATCAATAAATAACATAAAAATAACACCTGACACATCTGATAATATTTGTCTTCGTTACTATATCATACAGAGGTCAGCTAATCTGTTCAGACCACTTGTGACCATAAGAACCACTCAGTTTACAAGAGGACTAGCATGATGGCTTTGTAGTATTCCATTAAGAAAACTCTGTCTTCTCCTTATTGTACAGCATGAAACTTACCAACAACTGAGTGTTTTTTTGTGATTTGTAAGCTCACAAGAGCTAAGGCGGTTTTCCCACACCATCACCTGTCACTGTCTGACACCATGTATCTGCTTGCATGGCGTTTGTTGTAGTTTTGCTTTTCTTGTGTCTGAGTGATTTATGTATTTGATGTACTGTCTGTGCTTCTTTTACGTTTGTTTATAATATTGTCTTCAGTCCATATTTCTATTGGCATTATTGTTCTTTATGTATGTCAGACAATGCGTAAAATATGCATATAATGGTGTCACATAGGTTTTTTTTTTTCAGAACGTTCATGAAGAATCTCTCTAATGTAATTTTAATCTTATTTTGTGTTTTTAGGGTGACACTGTAACATCTGTCTCCTGACTAGAAAGACCAAATAGCTATTTAGAGCAGTGCACTGTCCTTGTCAAAAACAGGTAATACATAACTGGGGTCACAACAACATTGTCATCACATGGTCCATTTATGCATTATCATAACACAAGTCTGATCAACCAAGAACGGCGAGTAGTAGACTGGACTGACCTGCTGAGGTGTGTGTGATCTTTGCTGAATGGACTCTGGTTTTGGAGGTCCAGCTCTGTTCGGCACTGTGTGTGAAGAGTCCGAAACACCTCAATCAGAACATCTTCCAGGATGGCTGGCCCTGGGGAGACACAGCAGAGTATGTAATATATCCAGAGAACAAATTCACATTCAGTTTATGTTACAGGCTGCTTGCACAACACGTTCTATATTTACAACACTAACTAGACAGTTGGTGTCGACACAATGACACACTGATTACCAAGTTCTGGTTTGTCCAGCAGACTGATTAAGATGCGAAATGGCTTAAGGTCATGCATGAGAATGCTCTCCTCTTCTCCGCCTCGGGCTTTGCCCTGCAAGATCCCCACCATTGCCTGAAAGCACAACGAGACACACACAGACACACACACACAAACCTCTGTTACAGTAAAGATCAAAAATGTCTGTTAACTCCAGAGCTCCTTTCAACACAGTAGAAGGCACATTCCTTTGCTTTTCATCTTTTTTTGTCAGTTTCAGTTTTTTATTATAGACCTAATTTCATATTTGCATTGAAGTCCTTTCATTTATTCTTTTTTTGTGTGTTTCACGCTTCGTCTGCCACATAATCGGCTGAACCATAGAACAGACGGTCCCTGTAGTATCAACCTTCTCCCTGTGGAGGGAGCTCCAATAACTAGCTCTGAGCAAATGGCCAAGGAGCCAAAAAAACAAACCAAAAAATGATTTCAAAAACAAAACTTCCCCTCCTGGCAATTCTCTGTGCCCACTGTTCCAACCCCTGGAGTACCACAATGTTTCACATGCCAGGAAGGCTGGAGCTGTTCTGAGCGTGACAGGACATACTACACTAGAACTGAGAACTGTATTCAAAGCAGAGGCTGCTGGGAATAAGAGCAGGCCGTACAGTATATGCAAACCCCAGAGAGAAGGTGTGGGAGGACAAGGATTAAAGAGGATGGATGAAGTGTGCAGCAGACAAAAGAGACAAAAAAGATCTTCCAAATTTAGGACGAACTCCAACCAACACACACACTTCCCCACAATAAACGTATACATGTCCACTCTCAAGAGACATCAATCAGTGACTACTTTGGAAGCCAATTTGAAACACAAGAAACTATTTTCCATCTGCGACCTGAATATGCAATTAGCTTGAAACCTCACCTGGACCAGCATGTCCTTAGAGAAAGTGTTGAAGTAGTGGCTTGCGTGCTCCTCTGGGTTGCTCTGTCGAGTGCTGCGGGGGCCTATCATCACCCCATTGTTGTCAAAGCCTTTAAAGATCAAAAACATACAGTTAGAATCGCTTAAACACTCAGATGTACACGTAGCACATCCAAGCACAAAGAATGAAGCAAAGCACATAACCGGAGAAAGCAAATGGAGGTTGAATCTGTGCTGAGATTAACTATCTGTGTGATCAGGTACTGCTGTTTAAATGACGTCTTTCATAGTTCACCCTGTTCTTCTTCCTTCCTTTTAACCTCCTTATGGTTTTTGCCAGCATTACTAAGATTTCAGCCAAGGTACAGTAAAATATGTCTTGGACTGCTTCACCCTACAGAAGCCCGTAGGACAAAATTAGACTGGGCCTTCAATATCACTGAACCGTTAAACACAACACCAACTAAATTACAGATAGTCCAGAGACTACTCACGTCACAAAATAATATGCCCCATGGCCTAATATTTGACTCACAGATGAAATTAGAACCACACTGGACTACCTTAACCTCAACGTAAAACCCTGACCTGATTTGTTCCTTATCATTCGTGGTAAATACAGAAGTTCGGCACATTCTAACATCACAGTCATGCCAAGCTGCTTTCGCTACATAGTGTACGTTTGATACATTCAGTGTCCATGTTTTAGCCGTGCTTACACTTACCAGTGTTTTCGCCCACAGTGAGTTGCAAACAAGAGAAAATAAAAGTAAGACGATGACCAAAGCAGACACAAGTCTACTGCATGTTGTTTAAAAGAACAGAAAAAATTGAGGACACAAGCAAAGCACACATACCTGGTGTGCACGCAGTCACAAAACAGAACAGTGTGTTTGTAAAGATTGTGTATCAGGGTTCCTGCCACTGTCCACGTAAAATGTCTTGATATATTTACTCAAAATGGCTTCATTATATGTAAATAATTCTGCTGAAGTAGTGACACACAACAACTTAATAAATGAGTGAGGTAATCAATTCTGGATAGGCTTGTTCCTCAATAAATGCAAATTCTCTTACATACCCTTGTTTGAAAACTTGGAAAGTATCTCTCCATTTCTACAATATCCACAAACTACATGATGAGCAAGAACTCTGATACATTAGCGTGTCAGTACTGTGTCTGTGTGTGTATTTCGCACCCAGCAGCCAGGCGTAGAGTCTGCGGTTGAGGGACATGTCTCTTCTTAAAACCACATGCAAAGCTGCTGACAGGATCCGGATCATGTCAGGGCGAGTGGCCTGAACACAAGAGACCACAACATTTGTGACTGTGACTTATCTGTGTCCCTTTCACGCATATTAATACACACATACAAGCACACACAAGCAGACAGATTATGGGGGGAGACCTACAGATATCAAATGGGAGCTGTGTCCCAGACCAGACAGGTTCAGAAATATTTTGAGGGGAAGGATTTAACAAGTAGACAGCATAAGTCACCGAGCTGGCTGCTAAAGAGGCCTCATAATTATCACACACATGCATCTGCAAACACACAGACATAATAACAACGCTAATTAATACTAATACTAGCCGGTATATCAATATCAGAGTAAATATTTTGGTGTGAAAACCAGCACACATAAAGACCATTATCATGCAACAGACACCTCTTAGGTAGAGAGTTTCAGCCAAATCTCACACACACAGTTTCTTTACCTGGCTCATATGGAAGGGGAAGCAGAAGAGGATCAGGTCCAGGGTGCTCCTCTGCACCAAAACACTGGAGTCCTGGACTGAAGTACTGACCGCCTCCACCTGGTGAGAATAGAAACAATTCACTATTCAACCAATCTACATAAAATATGACACAACCCACTCACACCAATGCAGTGACCCTGGACAAAAGCTGTGCTGGCAGATGATATGATTAGGTCATCACACATCACCCTGCCTTGGTTAAAGATGTGTCAAAAAGTACTTCAGTAAATGTGATTTTGATTCACGTTTACTGACCTTTGAACATTTCATCTGAGTAGGTGCTGAGCTGAATTAATTCTTGAGACTTCTCTTAAAAAAAACAATGGAGAAAGATTGTTTGTTCCTCCATCGTGCTTTAATGCAAGATAAGTTTTATTTAGCTTGACTACTAATCTTGCAGCTATCTGCACTTCTTCCTGGGAGGGAGGGAAGGACGGACAGACAGACAGATACTCTATTCATCCCTGTGGGGAAACTTACCTTCTTTTTTCTGTTTATGTTAAGGCTTTGTTTTAATTCTTAACCAAAAAATTGCACTTGGACAACAATATTGATTACTGAAGCTAAAAACATGCACTGCTGCTAAATAAACTAAAGAAGCAAAATATCTGCATTATTTTTTTTAAGAAAGAGGTGCAACATACTTTCTAAATTAGCACCCTTGCTGAAAATGTCCTGGATGGACAGATGGATAGTGTATTCTGTATATAGCACCCTTACTGAAAATGTCAGGAGTTGAACTATATTATTCATTGAAGGGCATGCAATGCTCTCATTAAGTACTGTCAGCAAAGATATTTTTAGGAATATTCTGTCGTGTACCATGAGCTCGATGTCGCTGCCCATGACGTAGAGTTGGTCTTCCATGGAGAGCTTGCGGTTGAGGTGCAGCAAAACAAAAGACACCCCAGGAAGACGCACAGCGGGGCTGGTCAGGATGCTGCCCCACAAGGCACTGTAGAAGGCCGACTGCTCCACGGCTGAAGCTACCTTCTCCAACAAGGTGTTGGTTCTATGGTGAACACAGAAAGGACACATTTACCAAGGTTATTAAGTACATGCCAGCATTAACCTCAAACCACACTGGCGCTGCAAATGATGCAGTAGACAAAACAAAATAAAAAATGGTTTTATCAAGATATCAGCGTATCCCAAGGTGAAGGACATTTACACGAGATAAAGCTTGACCAAAAGAAATTCCAAGAGGAAGGCTGTTCCCATTGCCAAATTAGGCCCTGGCCATCAGCATGACAACTAAAAGGGATGCTAAAAGAGACACACTTAAGTTCAAGGAAGTCTTTACTCTTTTCAGGTGGATGGTACGTTTGGAAACTGAGGGCTCAGAGAAATCTGTTGATAGACGTAGCTGTGTTAGTGGTACTGTAGTAATGATCATTTCACTGGAAAATCTTTTTGTGAGTGGCCTGTGTCATTTCAAAGGTTTTTCTCATCATCAGTCAGAAAACAATATAATTTAAATGATAAACTACTGTGGTCTACTGTAGTCATCATTTAATATCCGTGAGTTATATGAGATAATGGGCCAACAGTCAAGTGTTGTAGAATTAGCACCGTGTCGTTTGGATGTTGAATGGAAAGTTGTAAAATGACTGTAGGATATGATGAAACCTTAATGTCCTCTGAGAAAAATCAAACAGCAAAAAGTAACAGGAAATGGCATTAGGAGGGTGTGAAAATGATGCAATTTCCTGGTAATGCCATCTGGCAGAAGCCAAATCAGCTCAATAATGCATAAACAAGTACTAAAACTAGAACTGGTGATAATAGAATAATCGCACAAGAAAAGCAAGGTGACAGCACACATACAAACACATAGGCCTTTATGTAAAGCAGCCATTTTGCAATGTTATACTAGAAAATGCACAGGTGTATTTATTAATATTGATTACATGTGGTTTTACTAACTGAGACACTTCAATTAATTAAAGGTAAAATTATTATTATTGTTATTATTATTTGACCTGTGGTTTTCTGGCTAAAATGAGTTTGATGGTCCACTATGTAGAAGATCTATGATGCAGGCCTCATATCAGCCAGTTGTGCCAGCATGACTTAACTGAAACTGCAGCGCCCTCTACAGTCATCTTCACATGGGAGATATAATCATTTTTCAAATGTCTGAGATATTACTCACAATTAGATGTACAAACAATTGTATGAGTGACTTAGTTAAATAAGTGAAAAATGTGCCTCTAGTCTCCAGCCTGGGTGGTTACCCTCTAGCACTTCAGGATGTTTTTCAGTAGATTGTTCTCATGATCATCAGGAGAACAAACAGTTTGTTTGAAAAGTCCACACAGAGACACAAGTCTGAGGCTATGTTCATTCTAAAATATTAATACCACAGTGACTCACATATCTCATGTATCATTCATACCGCAATCAATTCCTTTCCACATTATGCAATAAAATGCTTTTTCCTAATGGTCTATCCTAATAGCCGTCTGTGCAGTGTTTGTCTTTTCATTCCTGCTCTCCTTACCTGTCGTAGTACTCAGAACCCTCCTCCAGACCAGGCAGGACTCCAGTCAGCAGTCCCTGTAGGCCCGGTTTCAGAGTCTTTCCCAGGGGCAAATAGTAGGTCTCATAGAGCCCCAGCAGCACAGGCTTCACAGACATAGCGGCATTGGAGAGTAAAGGGAAGAGCCCAGAGCTGTGGTGACGAGGAAGACACGTTTGAGGTTACACTCTGCTTCCAGCTTAGACACATGTGACTAGTTTGCTTTGCAGGCTCTTGAAGCTGGTAGTGCAGCATTACCTATAAAGAAAGAGGTCCTTGGCCAGCCTCTTGGGTCCAATGATCTTGAAGATAATCTCATAGGTCTCCAAGGCCTTGCGGTGGACACCGCTGGGCAGGGCAGGGTGGAGGCATTGGGCCAGCCGTTTGCCTATTGTCAGCTTCTTAGGGACCACTTGGTACTTTGCATTGTTCTGCAAAACCTGAAATAGGATGCAAAAGTTAGGATGTGGGCAAACATTGTGACGACTAGAATATGATCTGTACAATTCATACAAGGGATACGATTGAAACTGATTTTTTTGTAGTCATGAAAATGTTGCATCGCTCTTACTTTAAACTCATGCAATATGGCTACATATCTACAAAAAGTATTAAATGCCATTACAATTTGTGTTTGTCAATTACAGTAAATCACTGAGGGGAGGTGTAAAACCAACTACATTTATGTGTTCTGGTTGTATGCATTCAGTCTATATGTAAATTCATAATAACACCGTTACTAGTGCAGCGTAAGCCAAGCTGTGTTCTGCCTGATTCTTACTTTATTGAGTTTGCCCAGTGCAGAGATGAGGTCTGCCCATTCACTGGAGTACTCAAAGTTCTTGAGGGCTTTGTCCACAGCTGCCACATAGTTCCTGTACTTGGAGTCACTGAGCAGCTCCACTTCCTCTGCATTCATTCTCCTGGGTGGTTATTGAGCTAATGTACAACACCAGCCACGCATATGTACATCACACCTGCAATTCAGAAAACAGAGGAGAAACGAGGTCAAAAATTAACAGAGATCCTAAGCACACTTTAGCTCACGATGTCTGTTTGTTATCTTCATGTCGGACCTTGAACCAAAAGGCCTTTCAATCAAAACCCGGCTGTATCTGGAGCCACTTTAATAGAGCGAGTCGTATAAATCAGCAGAAGCAAAGTCTGACATGAGTATCCATTACGATATATATTTCATGTGTTTGGGAATGAAACAAGACATCTGACAAAATAAATCATAAAAAAAAAAAAAAAACAATCTACAAAGTTCGGAGATAAAGAAGAGTCACTCCTACAATGCAATCCTTCAAGAACACATTTTGAAGGAATGATGTTCCAGCCAACATATGTCTGCAGACAGGAGCGGAAGAGGAATGAATCTGTCTGGTATTTATAAGTAACAGCTCCAGCATGAAATGGGTTTTTGTTGGCATGCCGTGTTGTTGAGTCCACATGGGTGACAAGAGGCTTTGTCAGGCCTGCTCCCTGGACTACACAGTGTCAACCAGGCTGACACACTACAGCTGAATCTATGAATACTATTAGACTGGCTGCATGTTCTTATTCTTATACGGTATTGTATACGTAGTTTAGCTTAGTGGTACATGCAACGTGACCTTTAACGAGACAGTGCTAATACCATATTAACATTTATCATTTGTTGCTACACTACCACAATAGTCATACTGAGGGATGCATTTTATTCATTAAATGCCAAATTGTTGTCTGAACTATCAACGTGGAGTTTGCATGTTCTCCCTGTGCAAGCGTGGGTTCTCTCCGGGTTCTCCTGCTTCCTCCCACAGTCCAAAAACATGTTGAGGTTAACTGGTGATTCTAAATTGTCTGTAGGTGTGAATGTGAGTGTGCTTGGTTGTCTGTCTCTAAAGTGTTGCCCTGCGATAGACTGGCTGGGATGGGCTCCAACCCCCCCGCGACCCTAGTGAGGATTAAGAGGTGTATAGATAATGGATGGATGACCAAGATGGACACTGGACCTGACATTTTGCAGAATCAAAATAACCTTGCCGCTTCTTGTGGTGGACAAATCATGTAACAGCAACACTGTTACTACCACTTCAAATACCTCAGACTAATTGGTTGATAGATGCACTGATGGCACACACAAATAGACCAATACGCTCTGAAACAAATATCGAAATCTTCTGATGTAAGTGGGACTCAGATTCACATATATGTGTATTGGGCTCTAACCACAGACTTTTTCTGAACATACATGACTTGTCAGAGCAGGAAATGTGACCCTAATAACATCCGCAGTGACAATTACAGTGCTTGAGGAAACCCTATCAGTGAGCCATGGTGCACAAAGCAGCCATCACTAATTCATGTTATTAATCACACCTGCGCTTCTTCTGCTGTCATGTCAAAGTGTCAGCCGTGAAACCCGTCTGTGGCACAAAGATAGACGCCTACAGGCATGTTGTTTTTCCCCTTTACGGTTTCAGACGCATACTTTCACTTGGACTTCGTGTGGTTGAGAATTCAGGGAAGTTTAATGCAGTGAAACAGACGCTAGCTTACACTTCTGCTCTCACTGAGACACAAAGTTCAGTGGTGCTGTAAAGTGCCAACAATAACAACAACACACAACCGTCCCATGTACCTCTTGTACTACACCTATATGTAAACGTTATGAGGCGGACAATATATGTTACTAAAAGCAGTATAAAAACGCCATTACAAGAGGAAATATTCCCAAAATGTTACCACCGTTATGGTAGTAGGCATAAAGGTAACAGTTACAGGGGCTAACAGCTACCTTGTCTCTAGCTAGGTGAGGTTATTACAGCTAACGCAGCGTGTACGACATTTTATTACGTTAAAATCCAAGCATATGTTAAAAAATCTTACCGTTAGGATATAGACGAGCTACTGTCATTCAATCATGTACCCGTCTCGATGGGTAAAAACGACTGACAACGTCAATAATACGACCCGTGAGCTAGCTCTGTTATTAGCAGGTTGTTTAAATGATGGGCCCGGCTCCGCTGTCAGCCGTTCAAGCACGTAAAGGTCCGCTGGCAGGAAGGCTTCGGAAGCAGACACTTGATAAGGATGCTCTACATATTCATTTTGTCTCCCGGTATTGTTCCGCCGCGGATAAATAAACAGTGGTGAGCGCATCAGTAGCTCCCAGCGCCAGAGATACAAAGCTAAACGATTGACAGTTCCCAGACTGCACTGCAGATGAGCGCTACGTCCAACCCGTAGCGTCCCACTGCTCTTCCGCATGGACGTCTTCCGCCTCCCCGCTATGCGGCGGAGACACGGCCGGAAGAGCGAACACACGACGAGCTGCGACTTCAAAATAACAGCAGCATAGTTGAATGAATTTGAAAAGTTGTTCTGTGGCTTTAGTAGTTGCAGTGTATCAATATTTTATCATATGCCATTATTTGTTTGCATGATGGCTTTGACAGATGCTCCTGTCTCCAGTCTCTGGAAGCATACACTCAATGAGCACCTTTTTGTCAATGTAATATTTATACAAGAAGTCTGCTGAACACATTTAGAGAGCAAACAAATCATATCAAAATAGAAGTTTATTATTATATACTATTACAACATTTTATGACTTCACTGTAGCTTTATTATCATTGACATTTAAATTCATGGTGGAGCAGTTTCTGTTTAGCTACAGTGCCTTCCTACAACATTCATCTTTTTCTATTTTGTTTTTTTTCTTCTTCTTCTTCTTTGGTTTGGTTTTGAATTCAATAAAACATAACTCTAAACTGATCCAATGTTCTTTGAGCTCCTTCTCCTTTTCTCTCAGTAATGTTGGGTTATCTTGAAGCTTTATTAATACTAAATCTTTTGCAGGTGCTACAGTACTTATGGAGGCATAAATGCTTCTCCATCAGGACTCTGACTTACAGGACTTTTCCCACTTCACTTCACAATTCAGATATGAGCAGCTACCACATGTCTAACAGTTCTTAGGAAGCGTGCATCTTTTCTCACATGTCCACGGACAAATGACATGTTTTTAAATTACTGTATATAAACTCTACAGTTTGCATATTGCAATTGGAAAATGCAGGAATATGTATTTACCTATTTATTTCATGCATGCTAAGGTGAACAAAGTGACAGATGTAATCATGATAAAACCAAACTGAATTTTGATATGATTTTTGATAGTATTTGAAAGGCCTTAAGGAAATAAAGCCAGAAGTTTGAGAGGGTGTATAGACAGGATCCAGTCAAGTGCTTTAGCTGTATCTATTGTTTTGTGTCTATTAAAAAAATAATCTTCATTTTACCAGAAAAAGGCTCACTAAGATTAAGAATACCTTCTACTTATTTATTTTTTAAATGTTGTACTGTTTTTAAATGTTGTAATAGTTTTTAAATGCTTTGTTGTTTTTAAATACTGTAAAGCACTTTGCGTTGTTGTTGCACATGAAAAGCGCTATACAAATAAAATTTGATTGATTGATTGATTCTACAAAAGCATCCTGGGAAGACTGGCAGCGACACAAGTGAACAGGCCAAAGACATACAGACATGTAATAAAATAAATAAAGTTAACATAAAGATTATTCATGCATTAGATTTCTTTGCTGCTGTAACTAAATTTCCCCACTGTTTGACTAATACAGGCTTATGTTATTGTTCTTGAAAATTAAGAAACATCTAATGTAAGCAGCACTTACTATTTATTATTTTAAAGTCAAATCCCAGTCAAATCATAAACTGATGTTTATGATTTGACCGTAAAACCGTAAAGAAAAAGTGTGGAAAGTGGACGATTTAACAGGCCTTTATTTTGAAATGACTGACCGGATGCTCTTTTCTTACTATACCACACTTTACACCGGTTGTGTAGACACGCTGCAGACAAGCACTAACTACATTCACCACCATAGTAACACTCATATGACTTTATGTTTTCTCTACTTTAATCTATGCTACTATTCGGAGTGACCCACTTTTAATTAGCGCTTGAATCCTTTTTTTTTTTTTTTTTTTTTAATTTTTCCCAAACATCCCGCTGTTTCCATGTCAGACGAGATGCCAGCCAAGACACATGGAGCTGAAGTCTTCTTAGAGCTGAGGAAAAGGCTCCAGAGCGGACTGCTCATTGTCAGGTAAATACCGAGCAGAGAAATACAGCTACGACAGAAAACTGCTCAGTTAGCATCGTCCTGTTTCTGGGCTAGTTTACGGTGCATGCTAGGCTAGCTAAGAGAGTTAGCTGACTTAGCTTCAATGAAATGATGCAGCAGCTTTACCACAGTGGCTCAGTCTTACCTGTTGTATGAGTCAGAAATGTAAACATTCACTTAAGTCCTACATTATTTAAACTCTTGTCAAATGTTAAACTATAGTGAATTCTTCTTTGACTAATATGTTTCTTGTGGTTGGAAATAGCATAAACAAGTGACAAAAGACGTGCAGGAGATGTTAAAGCTACATTTGAACTATTATTATTATTATTGCATTTTCACTAAAGATTTCATGACATAAATTATTTTCTGAGTAATCAAGGCCTTTATTTGCCATCATATCAAACAGTTCGTCTGACAGGCTTATCACTGGGGACCACTCCTCCTTCTGAGGCTGGAGGGCTTCCTTGCCATCTGTCCTGTATTCAGTTCCCTTTATAGTTCATGTCTGGACTCTGGCTGAGACACTTCAAAAAGCTGACATTGTTTTTCATCAGCCATTTTTTGATCACTCTTGCTGTATGTTCTGGAGTGTGATTTTGCGAGAAGATCCACTTCTGCCCAAGTTTTTCTGCGCACTGCCTGATGTTTTCCCCCAGAATCTTAATGTAGTCCTCATCTCATGATGGTTTTTACTTTGTCAAGGTTACCAGAAAAACACCTTGAAAGAATCGGATTCCCACCAGCGTGTTTCACAGTGGAGATGGAGGTGTTGAGTTTGAATGCTTGTTTTCTCTTGGGTTAAGGTTTTCATTGCATCCGTAAAACAGAACCAGTGACAGAAAGCTTTGTCCAGGTGAGCTTTTGTGAAGGTTAGGCAAGCTTATGTGTGCATGTCTTCGAGAAACTAAATCCCCATTGGTCTGCATCCATGGAGAACTTGCTCCGATTCATAAGGATGGCCTTGGAAGGGATCCTTGGATTCCTTCTGGCTTCTTACACTACCATTCTTGACGGTGTAGGGGTCACTTCTGTCTTCCCTTTGACATTTTTCATAGTGTGAAACACCTTGTAAGCTGTACTCTGTGGCCACATAAAAACAATAGGATATTATGGTTTTATAGCCTTTCCCCACTCTCTCAGTTATGACTCCTCAAAATAAGCTCAATAAGCTCTTTGGTTTTAGTCATGACTTGCAGCTGACCACGAACTGACAAAAGACTAATTTGTCAGCTGTTCTCGGTTTATAGTGTATTAAGATGCTTTAGAACATGGTACAAATTACCAGGAGCACTTGGGATGGTACAGAGGCTGCATTTTGATGAATATGAATCATTTTGGACAAAACATTTTTAAAACATAGTAATAGCTCATATGTAACAAACATTTCTAACACAATGTCTTCCTGTCTTTTGTCACTTCTCTATTTCATTTCTAGCCAGAACCAACCTATTCAGTGTCTATTAGGTGTTCAGATGACAGATTTGTCCTTGTTGTTTGTTTTTATTTATGTGTGCTGCTGTAGCTGTAAACGAAGGTCTGCCCTGTTTCTGTACTGCAGTCATCGAGGATCTACTCTTAGCAGACCTCTAGAGCTCTCTGACATTTAAGAGCATTGTGTGCAGGAGAAAAAGTTTAATAAACATGGGCCCAGAGCTTATTGGAAGTGCATGTAGTACATTTACAACATCACTAGATGGGGCTAATGAGATTTGAAATGCAGCTAAATAAGTCCTGCTTCTTTGCTCTCTCTCCAAGCGCTGAATTTATAGTGAAGAGGCAACTCTGCACTACGTAGAACTACATTTTGTGCAACTGTACAGTCCTAAGATCGCTCAGAGTAGAACCGTATACTGTACAGTACTGTAACGAGTTTGTTTTCACTTGCTAGTGGTGTTAATAAACTTTATCATTATTATTATTCAGCTTCCTTTAGCTAAGACAACAGCATCCATTCGGCGGTCAGGAGTTCTTTTGTAATAGTTCTTTAGTGTATTACAGGTTTCCACTGAGAGTACCTGTTCTAGAAAACAACTGATTGTGTTGTGCAGCCGAGGCTCGCTCATTAATCACTGTGCTGCTTGAGACTTTGGCTAATTATAGATTCTCCTGAATCCATGTGCTTTTGGATAAGGGACTTGTGCAATATAATTTCAGGTTTTGGGGAAATTGACGCTTCATTTATTGTGCATTATACTAATAATAATAACTTTATTTGTGTAGCATCTTTATGAACAGTAATTCACAAAGTGCTTTGACAGGTAGAACATAAAATACAGGTAAAATATCAGGCAGGACAGGGCAAACACGGGTAAAAACTAAATAAAAAATAAAAAGTGTATGCAAACACATGTAAATAAGCACCGTAGAAAATGAAAATGTACAGAAAGGATAGCTAGTTAAAAACTGGTTAAAAGGACGGCATCACATGAGGGGGTTAAGAGAGAAGCTGAAGAGAAAATCAAAGATAAAAACTAGATTAAGATCAGGAGGTTAGAAAGAGGGACTACAAGCAGTAAACATTTTAAAATGTGTAAAAGGGCAGAGAGTGATAAAAGAGAACTTTACGTGAAGGTGAGTCTATAAAGTGGGTTTGAAGAAGTGATTTAAAAGAAGTTACTGATTGAGTGACAAAAACAGAGAGTACAAAAAGATGCAAGTATTTGAGCGACTATTTAATTTTATTTTATCTAGGAAGCTGTGATTTTTTTAAAATAATTATCTGACATTTTTAAATTAAAAAAAAATCAGCAGATTAGTTGTCAATCAACGTAATTGTTAGTTGCAGTCATTGCACTGTTAATAAAGATGGATGACTCCTCTGTGACGTCACCCAGACGTCTCCTGTGTAGAGATTTTGAAGCTCAGTCACCATCTTGGCAATGACTGACTCTGCTTAACTTTTAACTAATGCAAAAATGAGCAAAGCGGTGAATTAAAGTAGAGCTGAGGCTGGCCAAGCAAGTGTCTGTTGTGTGAAGGTACCTAATGTCACTCAATGTGGCCACACTTATTCTGCTCAACTTTCAGTTCACCTTTAACTGAATACAATTTAAACAGGTGAGTTTTGTTAGAATTCCCCCCCATACAGATGTCATGACCTGGGAAATTAGGGAGAGAGACCAGAGTCATGCTTTATTATGTATTTCTGGTATCAAGTTGGACATTTTATCATGACAGTCTGAGGATTGATGCAAGTTGAAGCCAACCTCCAGAAGCCATCTGAGGAACTGCAGTTTTTGGCTCCTGCATGTTTGCTCCATGTTTAAACCTCTGTAGATTGCAGCTTCAATACATTTCTGAATACACTCGCTTCAAGCAGCCATAGAACCAAAGACGTAATTTTGAATGATGTTTGTGTGAGTATTGTGCCTATTTCAGATTTGGATTTTTGTCTGAATATGAATAATATATATAATAGTCTTTGACTCAACATAGTGTTTATTTAAGTTGAAACCTGTGGCTACAGTTTATTTTTATAATCATTTAATCTGCCAGTCAGTTTATCAGATAATTGTTTTTCCTTTAAAAATGATGTAAATAATGCCCATTCGTTTATTTATTTACTTTTTTTGCAACTGCATATGGTGATGTACAGATTGCTTGTTTCATTCCATCAAAGATATTCAGTCTCACTCTTGAGAAGCTGGAACCACCAAAAATTTGACACTTTACTTAAAAAAAATAAAAATAAAAAGACCATTAATTAGTTATTAGAGGTTGCTAATTAATTTAAAGCTCTACTGAAGTGCTCATGTGAGGCGCTGAAGTGATAGATGCACTGAGGTGACGACAGGCCAAGCAGACTTTGTGCTTATTATTTTAAACATGCTTTATCCGGTTTCCAGGAAAGACGTGGCTGGAAGTCCTCCTAATGTTGTTGTGACAGGCGGAGATTCTTCTCTCCACATCCGGACTCCCAGAGGTGAGCTGAGCCTGACTTTGCCAGCAGGAGTCACCTTCGAGCAGGGATCCTGCATTCAGACGCCTGCGGGAGCATCCAGTGAAGACGAGCTGCATTTCAGGCTGCGCATACATGTCGGGCGAAGCGCAACTGAAGGTAACGTACTGGACGACTACTGTACAGAAACACATCCAGACACGTGCATCCTCCCTCTGGGCTTCTCCGCTCTTCTGTGCCAAGACAAGAACAAAGACTTTTGGTGGCTATTTAGAGCTTGCTGTCTATTCTGAATTAATTGGACTGAGTCACTTGGTCACCTGAGACAACCAAGGTGTAAATTTTGCTCTCAGGATCCTCAATGGCCCACAAGCAACTAATCATCAGCCGTGAGAAAACTCCCTTTAAGTGGTTTGAACTGACTTCATCTAAAGTGTACCCCAGAGTCGTTGCATAACATCCCCCAAACTCCGTCTTTTGGCATTTCCCGAGATTGTTTGTTTCACTGCCGTCGTAACAGAAAGTTACAGCTAAGGACAGCCAGTGACAGTCCAATCAAAATCAGATTGATTGCTCGCTCTCTAGCCAAGCCACCTTCGCCACCCTGTATTTTATCGATTTTGTGCTCAGTAGTAGAAGGTTACCACCCTTTCACCAAATCTGCCTCATTTGTTTGTTTGCCTTTGGCCCTCCACAGAGGCCTGTGACAGCGGGATGGAGACACTCCGGGCAAAAGAGACTTATTGCTTCTCCTGCCAGGGCTGCATGAGCAGGCTGCTGGAGGACAGGTGAGGAGCAGACGGGACGAGGAAGAGCATCAGTGGGTTTTTATTTACACCCTCCTCCGCAGGAAGACAAGCGACTGTTTATTGATGCTGTGACCCAGTGATTGTCTGGGAGAGAAAAATTGATGTTGGGAGCCTCAGCGGAGTCCACAGTTGTCAGCCTGACTGGGTTAGAGTTATAGAGCCTGTGTGACGTAAAGGTCTGCGCCACTCATTAAAAAACAATTGTGTTTCGTACCTTGAGGTGGTTTAGCTGGACAGTGGTATTGTTCTTATTGCCTTGTAGCTTTCTCTGGTCAGCAATGTGACATGCTGAAAATTGCAATAGCTGCATTATGGAGCCCCCTCGCCCTCCGGCTGGGTTCCTCAGCAGTAACCCACTAAAAGCTGCCACAAACTTATTTTTGCTTTCAACAAGGTCCAGGAGAAATACAAACATCAGGAGAAACATTCTTATTTCAACAACATTCTGCCTCGTTATGCTTTTTCACCAGAGCGCTGTAAGTTATTAATGGTAGCAGTGACTGCAGTCATCACAGAGTGCCCTCTGAAGGAGCTCTTTGTATAACCTAAAAAACACACACTAAATGCTTTGCTGGAATGAAATGAAAAGCAAGTGTTGTTTTAAAGCTGCACTATAAAGTACTTTTTTGTTTTTTTTTTATTTACGACAGATCAAATGACTTTGCAATGTGTGACGGGCTGCTCACAGTGATCCCACAGAAAACCCTCAGGCCCCCTCAGCTCTGCACAATCTTTTAGCATCTTTTAGCTCATTGTTTTGGTTTTGGGCCAGCTGGTCTTAGCGCAGAAGCTCTAGCAACCAGCAGACAGTTAAAGTTACAGAACAAAGTGAAGCCTTTGGAAGCTAAAGAGCCGGATTATTGCCTTGAGGAGTATGAGTGTGAATATTTCATTCACAAAATGGTCAGAAGCATGACTTCAGATGAATGTTAATGCTGCTTCATGTTACTGTTTACTTAAATGTGGTCTATATTTGGAATGACCTACCCCCCCCTTACTTTCTGTTGTCATTTTTTTGTCCAGTTTTTCTCTTCTGTATTTGATTTTCTCAGTCCTCAGAGAACTCTGTGCTTATTGAGAGATAACACCTCTCACTGCAACACCAACCAATTAATAACGTTTCTAAATATCACTTGACGATAATAGAGAGAAACCCTGTAATTGCTTTTTTTCCTTGTTTTCCCTCTCCTTCAGAGTGTTTAAGCGAGTTCTTCCTCTTCCTAATGGCAATTGGAACACCATCGTGGACGACTGGTGCTGCCACCCGGATCCATTTGCTAACAAGAAGCTATTGCCCCGAGCAGAGGACTGTTTAGTGGGCGACACCTTCGTCCTGCTCGCTCAAGATGCCAGCTGTGAACAGACTCTGACCAAGGAAGTGAGTCCTGTTGGCACAGAGGACAGACAAGACCCAAAGGTGAGTGAGGGGCAAAGGAAAACAATAGTTTGTCTATTGTTGCCTCTCAAGCAGAATGTGTGGTCTAGTTTACTCTGGTTATTGAGTTCCTATGAAACATTTTTAGACGAGATTTTTTTTGAAAAAAGGCAAAAATTGGACGTGTTGCTGTATCATACAGTGTACTCACCCACACAGACACTCTCTCCTCAGACGGCTGCATCAGTGAAGTCAAACTCTAGCACTCTGTAGATGAGGATTGATCTCCCTGTACTTCCATTAGTCATTCTCCACACGACGGGAACTCTTTGCATGACTGAAACCGAGAGAAATAGAAAGAGAGGCAAATAGAAAGAGCAGGAAAAACAGTCTACCTGCTGTATAACTCTCTCTGGCTCTCTCGTCTTCGTCTGTCTGCCACCGCGGTTACAGTGGCTATTGATTATGGTTTTAAAACAGGCGAAGATAAAGATGCGTTGTGTATTGCAGATTTTGTTTTATTCCTTGTAATGTGTACAGAAAACCTGCCGCCGACTGGCACTCATCTCCTGTGCGAGTTGTTCTTCAGTGCTGGGAGAGGCTGTCGAGCCAGGTACAAACCGTTCCGACAGATTTATAGAAATGAATATAACTCTTAACGGTGCACATGAGCCTGTCCCTGTTGTATCTTACAGAGACCCTGAAGCTGTACATCACACAGGTGGTGGTGGAACCTGCTGTAGGAGACAGAAAACTAGAAGCTTCACTTAACAGGCATGTTTCCTTCCAAGAATTTGATGGTGACAATTTGCAAACTTGCTGTTAAAGCAGACTCTGTCATGGGGAAATAAATAAAAAGAGTCTGTTATATCCAGGTGATGTAGGAGAAACAAGTCACACAGTTTTTGTTTTTTTTCTAGGTTCCTCATTGTGACCACTGTCCTACATTTTTAGTCCTTCACAATAAAATCAGTACAGGGCCTATAAATCAGTTCAGGTTCATTTGTATGTTTGTCTGAAATATCTGATGTGCTGCCGATTGGATTTTTGCTGAAACTTGGGGGAATGAGGCGTATCAGCACCGTGTCCAGGCTTTTTCACATATAATTACGATGTTACAAATGTAGGTCTGATTAAACATTTGAATCCCACTGTGCAATTCTGAATCGTTTAAAAAAATCTTTGCACTGTTTTTCATTTTGTTTGTTTTTTGCAACCTTTTCATGAAAAACATTTATACATTTCATAACGTTATGACTTGTGGTACAATTTTAAAGCTTCTCCTTGACATAATTCTTCATAATTTGGACTCTTTTGGTGAACAGGAAATGTCATTTTGCCAAAAGCCACAGTACATCCCACTCTGTTTCACTGTGCATGACCAAGAAGATGAAATGACTGACAGTTAGCATGCTGTGCAAAGACAGAAAATGTAGATGAGTTAAATTTGTGTCTTTTGGACAGATCTCTCTTCCTGGAGAAGACAGTAGCAGCCAGGCTGCTGGAGCTGTCCAGCTCACTGAGCACCTTCCACTTCTCAGTTCAGACTCCTGATGGAAAAAACTTCTTACTGGTAAGAACCACCCCCCTGTAATCAGCGATATAAATGACATTTTATTTAAAATAGAGCGCTCTTTTGTGTGAGAAATGGACATGGATTTGACATGGCGGGCTGTTAAAGAGGCAAGCAAGATGATTGACTGTGATTTGAGAGTTGTTGAGCTCGCTGCTAGGCTTTTAGCTTCTTTTAAATCAGCTACAAGTAGATTATTACAATGGCCCACTTTGAAACCACAGTAACACTCCGCTGCACTACAAAGAGATTGCAATTACCCTATAAGTTATTTTGGGCACCACAATTTTTCCATTTTATACCACAGCTTTGTGTAGCCGTAGTTGTGTTTGTCAACAGCAGCATTTGCCCGTGTGATTGGTACGTTCACACACCCACACAAACACAGTGCACGGTTCTGGTCTGACCTTCCAGTGGGGTTCAGTGTCTTGCCCAAGGACACTTCGACATGTGGACAAGTTTATTATTAATATACTATCTTACCAGAAGTTTAATGTGATGACCATCTGCACAACAAAAATATCCCAGAGGTATTTCAGCTTTACGACTGTGTTCCTGGCAGACTTTAAACTGTGGGACATTAAAGATTTTCAGGAAAGTCACGATAGCCTTAACAATAGCATTTATATTGTGTGAAACTGGCCAGATTCCATATGAGAAAAAAAGAATAATTACAAAACCATTTTCCCCCCCTTCATTATTCATCTAAAACTCATCATAAATTATTCATAAATTATTTCAGAAATTAGGATAGTAGCATAAAAGTAAAATGATGTTAAGCGTATTCATTAGGCTTCCCCAGTTAACCTCAAGCGTCACGCTGCATAGAGTTCACACACGATGGCGTGCCGTTCCTTCCTCCTTCGACTGTGTCTGCAGTGTTAAGTGACCCGTCTGCTCCTCCTGCAGCTCTGGCTGCTGAACAGCGACTCCATCACAGTGTCAGTCCCAGAGGCGTGTTTCGGGGTTGAAAGGTCCATCAGCTCTCCCGCTCCTCACAGTCCATCACCCAGAGCTGCCAGGGCCCTGAAACTTCTCTACATCTCCTGCTCCGATACGGGCTTCCAGCAGAGAGAGTAAGTGAGGACGCTTACCATATCCTCTCCCCCCTCCTCCTATCTTTGTTCTCCTCTCCTTCTTCTTCCTCTTATCCTTTTATCTTTCCTCTCAATCACCACCTGTCTCAGCTCACTGCCAGGGATGAAAGACTACTTTGTTGGGGAACAGATTTAAGGTCTTAATGGAAACACTTGACGCTAAGGGTCCCTGCTCACACATAATTGTCTATTATTTTGTGAATTAGCTTGCCATCAAAAACTGCCTTCAAAGTTGTCAGTTGCATAAGCTGCATTCGTGTTTGTTGCACATACAGGGGTGTTGTTTTGACTAGAGCGAGGTTCTGTGTACCTTGCTGTGATGCATTAGAGAAGTGTAGGAGGATGTGCTGCATGTGGTTCTCCATGTTCAGTACAGCAGCACCCCACTGGAAGAGCTTTCCACCCTCATTATTTTCAACTGAATCAGCACTCAGCATTTTTTTTCTCTCCTCCTCCTCTTCTTCTTCTTCTCCTTCTTCTTCTTCTTCTTCTTCTTCTTTCCTGCGGCCGCGAGGAGTGAAATCAGAACAGAGAGGTTTTGTTGTTTCTAGCATTTTGACAAGCCCCCCGGCTGACTGACGGAGAAAGGGTAATTAGAGGCAAAACTCACACAAATGGAAAAAGAAGGCTAGTCTTCTCAGTCAAAGCGGTAAGAGTGCAGCTCAATGACATTATGAACTGTATGAGCTGAGTGCTGCACAAGAACTCTTTCACCATAGGTACATGTTGGGTACCACGTAAGATGTTGTTTTGCTAAAACAAGCTTTGACAGCAACTTTTCACTGGAGCGCTGCTGTTTTTGTGAAACCTGGATAACAATTAAACTGTGGACTCCAGTTTTTCAGTTATTGTACCAGTCATTTTTATAACATAGAGTTAATATTAACCCCTGCTAGGTATGAAGTAATAATATCTGCTCTTGCATATTTCATATAAGCTGTTTGAGATCAGTATGAATATACATTTTTGAGTGCTACATGGGTGACATATTGATGAATATTTACATTTACATTTTTTATTTTTAGAGCAGATCTGGTTATCTTTTCAAAACCAAATCCTTATATTGCTGTACTCTGATGTGTTTTGTCCTCTTCAGCCTGCTAGTGGGGCAGTGCTGCTCTACTTTTACCACAACTCTGTAAAAAAAAAATTGTTGGGTTGCACCAATGATTCAGCCTGATCTGACACCCAGGTTGGCAAAATACACAGAAACTCTGTAGCTAAGATATCAAATTGCATCACCTATCAATAAATGCATGTACGTTGACAAGTATAGTGCTACAATCAAAAATGGATACTTTGGAGTGACTATACTGAAAATACAGGCCAAAAGTAAAAACTCAAAGCAACAAAGCCTTGTACACCTGTGGTTTTCAATTAGTCTAACTGCATAAACATGGTTCTAAAACAACACTAGAAGCTTCTCAGTTTTGAACCTATGGGCTAGTGCCTATCTACATATCTATATCACAGCTGCACATGGAAAAGAGTTGCCAGAGGAGTTAAGAAATCTGATTGTGTGACTTCACAGAGATGGAGAATGATACAGGAAGACTGGGGAACAACTACTGGCGACCTGTCCAGGGTGTCCCCTACCTTCGCCCTAAGTCGGCTGGGTTAGGCTCCAGCTCCCCCGCGACCCTAGTGAGGATTAAGCGGTGTATAGATGATGGATGGATTGATGGGGAACAACTAAAAAAATTTGTCAAAACACAGTTGCAGCAGTAATCTGGAGGTATAGAATGGGCTTTAGTATCAATAATCAGAGCCGCAGTGGCTGTCCTCTTAAAAGAAACAACTGATGCATTGATTTCACCATCTATTTCTGAAAAACAGAAAGACAAGGGCTTCAGACTTGGCATAGTGGTTATGAATAGAAATTGGAGTTTCTGTGACAGCTCAGACAGTATGGAGGATATTTCATACCGTGAACCCCTATAGATGGCATCCACTAAAAAAAAACATTGCTCTTAGGTACTGAACTGCAAGAGTAAGCTGTGTTATAATACATGAGTAGAAACCTGATGAAAATTTGGAGCACATGCTTTTGTCAGATGAGACAAGGATGAGTTTGTTTGATTTACATGGAGTCCAGAATGTTCAACATGAGCCTGGTCAATACTACCACAGTGAATGCATGGTCCTGACGATGGAGCATGGAGGTACGAGTGAGATGATATGGGGCTGCATGTTGGGGTGATTATATTTAAAGATGACACCTTGAGTGCCTGTGGATATACCAAAATTAAGGTTAACAAGATGAGTCCTAGCCTGCAAAAGCTTGACAGAAGAGGAAAAATATAGCATGATAACAATCTAAAGCAAACTGCCAAAATCACACAGCAGGTTCTAAAGAATAAAGAAAAGTATGTAACCTGACTTGAATCCAACAGAACACCTTTGTAGTAATTTAAAGAGAAAGGTGAAGCAACACAATCGATCCAGCAAAGAACAGCTGAAAAAAAGAATAGCAGAGCGTTCCAGCAGAAATTTGGTATCGTATATGCAGAGGAGAATTAAGTCTGTCATTAAAAATAAGATTGGATATACGAAGTTTTGAAAAAATGCATGATTTTAATTTCAGTGATGAAACGTGCACTGACTCTTGTTACATTGAGTTCCTTCTGTGGGGTCTGGATTTTTCTTAAAGTAATTTGAAAGTGTTTGAAAGAGCAAGTATCCTACTGTTCAACTTATAAATAATGCAGCTATTAAGATCTGAGACAAATTGAATTTGACATTTAAGTAATATGATAAAGGGATTTACTGACTTCTGTTGTGTGCTGTATCATGTTAACAAATTAGTTGCCACCATTTAGAAGGTTACACCTGTTATTTAATGTGTCCCATATTTAATTGAGATTTGAGTAAACAGGATTTGCTCAAATGTAAATTTAATGAGATGTAAACGAGGAGAGGGGACACATAATCAGCATGTCCCTAATAAAACCGTAACATACATAAACATTTCTGATGAGGATTCATGCTTTTCTGTTTTGTAGTGAACAAGACATTTTACCATTGGAAAACTAACATGTCATTTCTCCGAGGTGAAGAAATAACTATTCACACATAATGTTAACTGAGACAACCCATATCAATATGTCTAGTTTATCAGTCTTTCCCTATTTGCTGCTCAGTGTTTAAACCTACAGTAAGGATCCCTGTCAGCTATAAGACAAGCTTCACATTAAAAGTCTTGATCGCTTCACTTTATAGCAACTGCTCTTTTAAATTTCAACCGTTTCAGACTTTTTTCTGAACTCTGGCAAAGCTAAATGCTGGTGTTACTCACACTTCCATTTCCCCCTAAATAATTTACCATTCATCCTTCATCACTCATCTCTGACATTTTTAAATTAAATGTTATGCCTGGGGAGCTGAATTCCCATGATGATGGCCCTCTTATTCGGGATACAGTCGGCTACAGTTGACTGCGGCCAGAGGTTGCAGTATGCGTTGTTAAAACTGCCAGTAATTGGCTGGAGAATCAGTGAGCCAGTGCCTAAGTGGATTATGCTTGTCACTAATGGCAGTGACTTGATTACGACTTGAGTGAAAGTCGGAAGCACCATCACAGTCCGGTACAGTGGGAAATGGTAGGTCTCATAGGTGTGGAAATTTAGACAAATGGAAATTATATGCACAACTTTTTTGTAGGATTCATTGTACCATACTGTATGATTAGTCAGGTCCTGCTTTTGAGGACATCAGCTACATTTCCAAGCACAAAGAATTGTGTTGTTACCTGGTTTGAGATCTAGATTTGCAGCAGGTAAACCTAACTGAGACTAAAGCCTAGTCGATATCTATAGACCGATGTTACCAGTCAATATTGTCCTAACACAGATACACATGTATTGGCGTATATTTAGCCCAATATATGTCAAAATGTTGTTTTTACTGAATAAAGTACAGAAAAAGATGATTAACGTAATTTTTAGAAAACTACATAGTTTATCCCACCAGAGCAGCTCCAACTCCATGATTTACTTCACTCTCAGCACCGTCTGCAGCACATGTAGCAGAGCACACATCACAGATAAACAGTCAGTGGTGCGGAGTCAAGCTGTGTCTTCACCATAAGTCACTACCTTGGGTGTGAAACACATTGTTGGAAAATATTGAACAGTAGCCCAACACACACACAAACACACACACAAACACACAATATACACACAATACGTACCACAGTAAAAATTAACACCACAATTAACTTTTGCACACTGTGTGTTCAGGCTTAAACTAAATTGTGATATTGAATAATAGGATTAAGGGTTTTGTTTCAGTTTTTCCATCTTGCCAGTTTAACAGGAGACACATATTTGAGGGGATTTCATACATAAGATTCTCTAATATTACTCTTTCAAATGTCCCTCAGTCACGAATATAGAATCTGGCCACCCCTGACATGGAACAATGCATTAAGACATAGTGGCACACTGTCTACAAGCTTGTTGATGGTGTCAATGGGCAGGGCGTTCCACTCTTTAGTCAGATCCCAAAGTCAGAATTGGTTTCACCTGGTAACTGGGACTCAGTATGTAATCACTGAACCTGGTCAGAAGTGATTACTGCTGTGTATAAATAGAAATAAAAAGAGGAATGTGTCAAATAGTAAACATAACACAAACATATCCATTAGTGCAACAGAAGTGTTTTTGTTGTGTGATGTGTTAAGTACAACTGCCAAAACTTTGGAAAGACTTTATCCTCTCAGGAGCCGCACAGATGGCGAAATGTCACCCAAACAAACTGGATCAGCTCCTCACATTGACAGAGCATCAATCTTCTCCCGGTCCTTCAATCACTCTTCCTTTTCTCGTTTCAGGCTCCTCTTGCTTTTGTCTTTCTCTCACACAGACACACACAACATCAGGCACATAGACGTACAATATATTAGTGTACACACACACACACACTCTCGCTATCAATCCACTTCCATGTATCCCTAGTTATCTATTTCAGTTTACACTTTCAAACCACTTAATTAAAATGTCAGAGCAAACGCTTTAACATGAGATTTACAGCAGCTATTCTGGGCATCATCTTCGTTGTATAATGCTGTGGTAGTCACAATAAATCACCCGTACTCAGTGTGTGTGTGTATGTGTGTATTTTCAGGGTTGTTGCTAGTTGGGAGGTCAGTGCCATAGGACATCCTGTGGTGCTTCCGCTGAAGGTGTGTGAGGAGCTGCAGCAAGTGATACATGACAGCAACGCTACACTTCCTGCATCGATGCGTTGCATGACGTCCTACGAGGTGAGATATTTACTATGCGCCACAAGGCAACAGATGATGACCAAGGCATGTGGATGCTAGGCTCAGTCAGATGTTTTGATGTTTCTAAAATGCTTACGCTGATGCTGTGTAATAAAAGCAAAAAGATGCTGAAGGTCTTCTAATTCATCTTCACCTTTTGTAAAAGCTGCATTAGCAGCACAGCACAGCCTGTTTTAGCTGACAGCAATCACTTGCTTCACTTTTTACTTACAGCACCTTGTTTTTCCATTATTCAGAAGTGCTTGACTGTGTTTTTTTTTTTTTTCATCCCGCCTTAATTAATTTCATGATTCAGAGCTTTCAGTTAACAGCCTTGCTTTAGGGATAATGTTGGCCAATTGCAAGATTTTACTTTTGTCAGCCTTATTCCAGCTTCTATACACCTGTAATTGTGCAAAATGTGTATATTTAGCCCGAGTTGCCTTTGACTACAGAATAGGAGGTGTTAACTTTGCTGACAGCTCTATTCTCCGAGCTGTTTTAAACATCCTGACGGGGGTAATTAGCGCTATTATCCTCCACTTCCTGCTCACAAAGTTTAGGATGTGACTCCTACCGCTTCAACAAGTTTTCTATTGGTTAAAAAATACACAAGCTGGAATTGAGCCTCTAGAAGGAGGAATACTTTATTGCAATGTCAAACCAACACACAGCTCAAAATGGGCCTTTGGGGGGTGACTATGTATGAGAGTGAGCATGAGCTCTCCATGTACAGTAAAGGCCTTATTTGACAGAAATCTGTACAGAGCTGTTATTTTTGACCATTTGATAGACAGAAATGTCTATTGTGTAGAGTCAGGGTAACCCAAACAGACTGGTTAAACAAAAATACATTGTTTGTATTCATAGTTCTTTAGTTTTGGTGCTGGTGAGTTTCATTTAGTGCTGTCTAAAACCTGTTTGGAAGTCACCAAAAATGTATCTATACAAGAAAAACAATGACATATCGAAGAAAATATATTTTTTGTTGTCTGTGAAGATTTCATAGTAAAAACTCATTCAGGGTTAAGTGTTTTCTTTTGGGTTTTTTTCTAATGTAAACTGCAGTTGTTAGCATGTGCTAGCTATGTAGCTCATTACATGCGCTAGCAGCGTAGCATTACCACTACCACTTAACTACCCGCACGTCTGAAAGCCAGTCCTAATTGAAGTCGGTGTTTCAGCTAACATTAGCAGCACTGTGTTGTTCATTATAATTTGAAGACAAATGGCTTACGGCCAAAACATTTTTATTTAACAGAGCATTATATTCACCGGAATTCTCATCCTAGAAGCTTTTTTCTCTTGTTCAGCAAAAAACTGAAATTGGATAAAGGAATATTTAAAAATAAATACAGCTTAGTAAGCTAGGCAGTGGCAGCTAGCAAGGATGCTGCTTTTTTTCCTGGGACAAATTTAGCCTCTGTCATTTAGCGTATCATTCTTCAGTCCCTTTATACAAGGGTCTTGTTTTAAAATTAGTCAACTTTCAAATATACAAAGGTCAGCTACCTCGCAGACCTAATGTTTGCTTAATTAAGTAAACCAGGCTCATGCTGAAACAGCTAGTGTTAACACTAATAATACTTTGCAGTCCCAAAGACAAACCAAAGCAGAAGGCTAAATTAGTCATAAATAAGTCTTATCAATTTTCCTGATGTGGTTATTGAAACCAACCAACATGTGATGTTATTTGGGCACCCCAATGATTCTGCAAGGTTTAAAATTAGATCTGTTAACCCGTCTCATTACCAAATAATTAGGGCCAAACATCAACTCACACCAAGGTCCCTGACCAGATTTCCCCTTCAATTGTTTGGAGGTGATAAAACGCAGGTAAATCAGCCTTCAGCTTCAGTCTGCTACAGCTGATAAAATCAGTTTGGGAAGGTTGTCATCTCAGTGGGCAAAAAAAGAGCAATTTGTCTTTCTGAACTGCAATAAAGTACTCGTTTAAAAAAAAAAAAATGACTGAGATTTGACTGATAAGTCTGCCACCCTTATCATTATAAACTGATGGAGTGAGAAAAGAAGGATTGATGGCAACAGTAGCTGAAGGAGACGTGTTTTTTTTTTTTTTAACATTCAGTTACATTAAGGTTCTGCTGTTGGTTTGATATGTTATAGCACCTGTAACTTTACACACTCAGGTCTCTGCTCTACTAAACTCAAAAGTATTTGGATTACACTGATGTAAATCAAAACTAACGCAATCTCAAACTAAAAAAGATCATTTCACATCTGAAATTCGGCGTTATGTCCCCTTTAGAAAAAGTGGTATTTGGACCACAGAGCTTCCACCTACTGATATTATAATAGTATCACCCATAATAGCCTCCTATATTGTTGTATCTTATAAAAGCCTTATTGTGGCGTTTGCTGTCTCTCTACATTGCCTGAGGAAGACATACTGAATTCAGAGCTGTTTCTCTCTCTTTCTTTTTTTTTCTCTTATACAATGTGGTGATGAGATAAGCAGTATTGTTTTCTGAGGTAACAACATGACAGTGGTGGGCGGTTTTGCTGAAATGGAGAAGGCTACCGACACAGCGACCCAGATACAGGACACAGTATCTGTCTGGTGGCGGAAGCAGTTACAGTGATGGTAGAAAAAAAAAAAAAAAGTGTGATAAATGGACACACTTGAACACTATCTGATAGTAGATGCCTGTTGTGCTATAGGCGAACGGGAAGGTAATGTGATCATAGGGTCATCTAAAATTACCGGAGTTGGTCCGAGAGCGTCACTCTTTGAAAAACACTCCAGCGCCCCGAGTATCAGAGGGGGAGGACCAGCATGCAGTGTAACAACAGCCTGGGAGCTTATAGTGATCTGAAAAGTTCTATCTGCCAGAGAGGATGAGGTGAAGATGTGAGGGAGAGAGAAACCAAAAGGGGAGGATGCTGTGAGCAACAGTATTGCATTACCAGTGCTTGCCTTTGAAGCCTTTGGAGACTCAAGTGAGCAAAGGGCTTCTTTAGAGGAAAAAATGGTGTTGTAAACATCTGTCCATCTATTATCTATATATCGCTTTATCCTGTATCCTGTATCCTGAGGATCGTGGGGGAGATGGAGCCTTTCCCAGCTTGATTTAGGATGAAAGTTGCATCCTGGACAAGTCGCCAGTGCATTTGTAAACACTTTAGGCTTTTTTAAAGGAAATTTTATATTGTTTTCATGCCCTTGATCCTTATATCTAATATGATTTTGCACAATACAGAGAGCATTAGATAGCAAGAAAATGATAAGATATTGTGATTATAGGTGCTAATGTGTAGTTTTTTCCATGTATTTACTCGGTGGGCGTTAGGGCTGGACCCGAACATCCGAATATCCAAATGTTCAGCCGTTGTGGTGGTATCCGGATATCAATTTTGAGATCTGAATATTCGGATAGGGTTAGGGTTAACCCACCACTGCCACAGTGGCAAACTGTGTTCTGGCCACTTCCACCCCGTCACAGTGCGAGCACACCCACCCCCCTGGACCGTGCCGAATATTCAGACATTCGTCATTAATTGCGCCCGAATATCCAAAGCCCAAAAATTGCTATTCGGACCAGCCCTAGTGGGCACACATTGTAGCTGACTTGCTGAAGGTGTATATGCATGCATCTGCGGGCATGTGTGGGGCAGAATTGTCAAGGTATCTATGTGAAACAAAATCTTAGTTAAGACTTAAACAGTCATACTATGGGGGGGAAAAAAAGAATTAAACAGACTGTCCTGCATCCCTCATTGTCCCAGGAGGTCAGGTCCTATGAGAAGTCAGAAGGGATGAATGGTGCTGGACATAGGGCGACACCTAACACCGTCACCCCAACAGGACATCCCAATCCCAAGCCACCATCAGCGCGTCACGCTTTCCTTTATCTGGTGCATTTTTATTTATTCATTTTCACTTCTTTTTTTCTTTCATCCTCCATCACATACAGATTTACAGTGGAGTCCATTTGGGAAATCAACAAGAGTGGTCAAGATAAGACACCTATCTAAAATCACTCTTTTGGAAATGAAAATATTTTTGATAACTGACTCAAATTTCTGAAAAGATGCTTCATCATTCTTTGGAGACTGTTTTTTGAGCTGCCGTTTGCTGGAGGGCTTGTGCGGGTCTGTCTTCTCTTTGAAAATCCCAAAAGGCTTTGTATTGGACTGAAGTAAGGACACATATTTGGCCTGATCATAGTTTTCACATTTCTGCCTTCCAAACCTCTTGAGTGCTTTGTGTCATTATCATGCTTGAATATTCCTCTTCTGGCAAACTTTTGTAGCCTGGGAGTCATCTTGTTCGCCAGTATTTTGATATATCCACAGGCATAAATGGTGCGATCTACAAATGTCATCTCCCCAGTACTTGTTGCACTCATGCAGTTCCGTATCGTCACACTCCCACCTCCGTGTTTCACTGTCAGGACCATACACTCACTGTTGGAGTCCCAGCTAGAATCACACTAAACATCATGGACCCTATGTGTGCTGATTAAACTTATCCTAGTGTCATCTGATCAAAGAATGTGCTTCCAATAGTTCTCAGGCTTCTTCTTGTTTCTTTAGCAAAGTTTTATCTTGACGTTTTTTGTGCCAAAGAGAAAGCAAGGCATTTTTTCTTTGAAAGCCATCCAGAGGCTGATGTTACACAATGTTCTTTTCACTGTCTGAGCTGTCACAGAAACTTTGATTTCCATCGATAACCGCTGTGCCAAGTCTGAAGCACTTGCCCGTCTGTTTTTTAGAGGTAGATTGTACAAGTAGCGCATTGTCCGTGGCCACTGCAGCTCTGATCAGTGCTACCGTTCTATACCTCTTGAGTACTGCTGCAACTGTGTTTCCACTGACTTTAGTTGGTTATCACTCTTCCTGTAGCTTTTGGAGTTGTAATGCAGACATGTAGATGGACACAGCTCACTGGTCCAAAATTGAGAAGGTTCTGCTGTTCAACGGTCATTTTAAAACCATGTTCATGCAGTTAGGATAATTGGAAATCACCGCTGTACTCAATTTTGTTTAGTGATCACAGTTGTATTCATTTTTGTTGCGTTGGGTTTCTACTTTGGTTCCTGTATTTTAAATATGGTCTTTTTAAAGTAACTGTTTTGGATTGTTCGTCAGACAAGAAAGTCTGTTGTTCAACTTACAAATAATGAAAGAAGACTTAGTTTAAAAACTCGTGATAATTAAGTGATACTGCAAATTGGTACTGGTATAAGTGCAGACCATTTGGTATCATGAGAAATTAAGTATTAATGAGCAATCTAAGTTGTAATCACATAGGCTTTCCTTGGCTGGAAGCTACTTAAGTGAGCCAGTACTGTATACACAAAGGGCCACAAAAGACCTTTTAACACGATAGGAAAAGAAAAATTAATATTTGCTGAATATCATTTAACTAGTTCCTCAGTCCTGTCATTGCTGCTTCACTGTCACCCCATCAAGGCCTACTGGGACATTTGAGTACCATCATGTTATTGGTAGCATTTACTCTCCTGCTATGACAAGTCAGATTGTCTGCTGTGGCCTGTACCGGAACCTGGAACTGACTCACCAAACAGTACACAGACATGATGTTATTAATTATACCTGTGGTGTTTTCTGCTATGATGTCAGCATATCAACCACATCAACCCAACCCAACCATCACCGCACACACTGTGGCTTTGTTTGCAGGTAGCTGTGTTAAAATGGGTGTTTCTCTGTATGTGTGGGTTGTTTTTTTTTTTTTTGTATAATTTCAGTCCCTGTGAGTAGATCAAAGTGTGCATCATAACCCACCCTGTTATTATGCTGCATGTGGAATGTCTCGGCTGCTGTGTTCCCCGCCCTCCGTCCCTGGGACTGCCAGTGTAATGGTGTGGAAAGTAGATCCAGCTTCGAGTGTCACTCTTGAGCCCAGGAACAGACAGCACCTCCCCCCCCCCACCTACTTCATTAATCTCCTACTCACTCCCACGGCGATGGCATGTACGTCGGACAGGGACTGATCTAAAAAACGCTCTTGCATGTTACAATGAAGCTTAGGGGATAAATATCGATCATACATCGCCTCAGTCTTTCTGGAGTCCGCACAGTGTCACACCAGGAACAGCTGCACTTTGTCGAAATAAATTACTTCCTCCAAGATGCGCACATCTCGATTCACTGCCCATGGACCAATGCATGAGAGGACGAATTTATCAATAGGGCAGGCGTCTGTGATACTGTTTCGTGTCGGTATTTACATCATGATTGAACAATTATCTTAATTTAATGACATAAATGAGTCTAATATTGCTCTTTTATGGAAAAGTGTTCTTTTGACTTTTGTGTGTTCATACGCTTTATAATCAGAATGAGAAAACAACTTGGACTCTACAAAGACAAAGGTTGTATTTTATTATATTCATTTATTTTATTGTATTTTAACAACACTTCATTTTCTTATCGCACTAAAATATTGCTTAACCTGATTTATCAATATTGTAAATCACTCTACATGGACAAAAAATGACTGTTAGTTAGCAGAAAAAAGATATGCAATATGTAAATTTGCAACGTATATCACACGTTTTTTTTTACTGTCAACCAAGCATTTACTTTCATTCACCAATTTTCTGCATTTATAACGTCAACAACTTGTCTACCAACACTTTCGTTGTCCTTCCGAGTTGTTGTTCCAACTTGTGGGGGTTCTTAAGCATAGTTTCACAGTCCATCCATCCATCCATCCATTCATTATCTATACACCGCTTAATCCTCACTAGGGTCATGCGGGGCTGGAGCCTATCCCACACTCACATTCACACCTATGGACAATTTAGAATCACCAATTAACCTCAACATGTTTTTGGACTGTGGGAGGAAGCTGGAGAACCCAGAGAGAACCCACGCTGCACAGGCAGAACATGCAAACTCCACGCAAACAGGATGCGAACCACCAACCTTCTTGCTGCGAGGCAATGGTGCTAACCACCAAGCCACTTTGCAGCCCCAGTTTCGCAGTCGTAAACTCATATTTCCAGTTATTCTGATGCTACGTGAATGTACTGTACCTCTTGTGTATGAGATGTCCTGAGCCTGAAGTTGCAGTGACATTTGCAAGAGAGAAATACTGTAGACAGGGTTATACATATTAATGTTAATAACGTATAAATCGGTGGTTACTAACATGTTTTTGTTTGTTTGTTTGTTTTTTTGACTCTATTCATTACATTCCACATGTGTTCACGTCAGTTGACTGAAAGTAGATCTTATATAGCACAACAACAACAAAAAAAATTGTAATATTTTATATCTGATCATTTGTAACTAGTTAAGCATTCATTTTTATAATTTTCCTCCATTTTTACCTGTTTGAACTGTTTTGTCATTTTTAGCTATTTCAATCATCCATTATCTATACACCACTGAATCCTTACTAAGGTCACGGGGGGCTGGAGTCTATCCCAGTTGACTCAGGGTGAAGGCAGGGGACAACCTGGACAGGTCGCCAGTCTATTTCAGGGCTACAATTACAGACAGACAACCAAGCACACTCCCATTCACACCTACGGACAATTTAGAATCACCAATTAACCTCAACATGTTTTTGGACTGTGGGAGGAAGCAGGAGAACCCGGAGAGAACCCACGCTGCTCGGGGAGAACATGCAAACTCCACGCAGAAAGATCCCGGTCGTCCTAGTATCGTCTAGCTGCGAGGCAATGGTGCTAACCACCGAGCCACCTTGCAGCTCTATTTCAATCATCTATCCATTATATTTAGCTAATTACTTCAACTGTTCTTGGGTTACTTTATGCCAATAGACCTGTTTCATGGAGAAAATTTTGAATACCAGAAAAAAGACGCAGGTGAATCACATTTTGATAACAATACCCCAGTTCCATCAAGGAGTCAAGACAGCATGCATAAGACCAGGACCCTGAAACTGGCTCACCTCACTTGGAATGGAATGTGGCCTTTTTTAAAAAAAGAAAAAAGAAGAAGAAAAAAAAAACAGGGTTGTCAATGTTCTTCCTGCTGCGCCAAGCCAACATTAGCTTTAAAAGATGTCTTTTACTTCAGCTGTTACTTTTAACTGACTTATTTAACTGTTGATTCCCTCCTCGCTAACTGCTTTGACTTCGAGACTTGTTTGCAGAGGAGTTTATATACAGTTGGTTATAAGGTGTTATCTAACTTACTTAAGTAGGTGGGAGGTGTGTACCGTACCAGCAGCACATTGTAGGTGGCAGGTCACTGCTTGATGTGACAGTAAATGTATTTATTTTTAATGCCAGCAATGCACAAATTTGTCACCCGGTTTGGATGATTCCTCCGAAACACAAACATTTGGATGTATACCATCATGAAAATCAGTATTTCTACTCTTGGATTAGTCGAGCTATGCTGTAAGCCTCAGTTTCTATATAAGATGATTAGAGGAAGGCGTCAGAGTGGCTCTCACCTGTTAATGAAACTAAATGTTATTTTAGCCCGTTCCGAACTAATCACACTGAAATGTAGTGTATGGCAGGTAAGAGAAAGCTGCTCATTAATCACGTATGCAACAACTATGAAACAACGCTCAGGCTAATAATAACATGATGGCAGCTGCATTTACTGGCTGCTGGAGATAATCTGAAGCTGTTACAGAAAATTTTGAATTCTCAGCACCTCAGAGGTAGCCATCATTTTTTTTGTGTCCCCAATTTGGAACCAGTTTCTGAGATTCTTTCTTTTTCAACTCGGTTCATGTCCTAAGGGAGGGGTGGAGACACACCCAAGGGTGGTAATGGCATTGTATCATTACACGGGTCAGTGGATTTGTTTATTTTGTTAGGAATATATCCCCATCCATCTCTATTATCTGCTTAACTGCAGGACACTCCTTTGAATTTAACACTCGTGCTTTTTTCATCATGTTCTACTTTCCCTCACCTCTTTCAGTCTGTTGCTTTACACGTGAAGAAACATTCTCCGTGCTGCTTGCCAAGTTTTTAGTGTTATGATAACAGAGTACTGGCACTGAGCATCAAAGAGTGTGTTTGCTCTAAAGACTTCCTTATACCAGCCTCTTGTCATTGTCTCAGCGAATTTAATACCCGGACTATACCTCCCGTTCTGTAAAAAAAATCATAAAACACCCTGAACTAAAGAGTTGGTTTGCAGAGATGGGAAATAAAACTACCAAAGGTAATCTCTTGCTACAGCTAGATGTATTACTACTGAAGCTTTGCTGTGATATTTTACATTTCACTGAATTCCAATGAGATCAAAGAACTGCAACACCCCTAAGCACATTATAGTCAAGTGTTGTGGGCAGACCTGCTGTCAGCATCCCTGAAGACTTCATAGAATTTTTGCACTGATAAATACAAACTATCTGAGAACCTTTTTTATGCAGCTTCTCATAATATAAACAGTAGATTTGTATTTTTATTTTATTTTTTTCACAATATGTGCTCACTGGAAGCAAGCTTGTTTCCATTATTAGTCATTTCCGTCAGGCCTTCGACTCGCTGGTGTGCAGCTTGGAATTAACGGCTCATGTTATGGAGGAACTTGAGTTTAAAACGTCACAGCGCTGGCAGCTTACTTTTGTTATCTGCATATGAGCAATTACTGAGAGAACCAGGTGACTCATTCTGACAAGAATTTGACAGATGTGCTAGATTTGCTTGCTTTCTGTGGGTTGAACATCTAAGAATGTTAAGCAGGGTCCCAGTGATACTGTGGATCCCTCTGAGAGAATACTGTAAGATTTTCTTCTTATTTATACAGTTTATTGTCGAGAATAGGTCTACACTAAAGATTATTTATTATAAGTTCATCTGCTTATGAGTTTCCCGATTAATCATTCAGTAGTTTCCAAGATAATGCTAATGCATCCGGTTCTCAAGGCCCAAGTTACTTAAATTGCTTCTACTGCCTGTTGATGTAATTTTAATTATGATTTTATATCCCAGAAAGAAAGAAACAAAGTCCAGTGGTTGGAACTGTTTGGCTTTCTGCATGTTCTGCCTTTGCCTGTGTGGGTTTTTTTTTTAGTTGCTCCAGCTTCCATCCACACTCCAAAGACATGCATGGTAGCTGAGTATGTGTGAGTGTGAGCCTGCACGGTTGTCTGCCTCCTTGCATTAGCCTCGGATGGACTGGCGACCTGTCTAGGGCGTACCCACCTCTTACCTGATGTCAGCTGGGATGAGCTCCAGCCCTCTGCAGGCGAAAGCAGTTACAGGTGATGGATGGGGAAATAAAAGAACATTTGAGAACCTGGAACCAGATAAAGCCTCACCTAAAAATGTGTTTTAAAATAATCGATAATAGCAAGTGTTTTTTGACCACTTGACAGTTTGTTTCAGCTCTAATCACCTAATGTATATATATTTTTTGTTGCAGTGTTTTGGACACATATATCCAGTATATGGTTAGAAGAAATTTAAACTTTCACTTGATTAATCAGTCATTAGATTGAAGCTGAATCATCTCTGTTTATTCAGGCAGGTTAACAGGAAAATTCACCTTTACATAATCATTCTTATAAAACTTTCAAAAGAAATAAGTTTTTCTTTAAATGCCCTGAAAACCTTTTTTTTTTCCCTTTCTTTCTTTCTTTCTTACTCTGAGCATTTGGGTTCCTCCGGTCACAATCCTGCCTCACTGCTCCATCCAGACTCCCATTGCTCCAGTTGCTTATCACGCTCTGTTTCTGGGACTCGGGGCTGTGTTCGCAGCAGCTCACCTCTAGTTGCCGTTTCTTATCATTTGTATGAATTACCATTGATGCGCTTGAGTGGTGAGCAGACACTGGCATGGGGACGGAGAAGACAGGGCCTTGAGTGAGGCAAATGCCCTCATCCATCATCCCAATATAGAGCCCTCAGTGGAGCGCAACCATTGTCTGCAGCAGGCAAACACCCAGAAATAGCAGATGGAGGAAAAGAGAGGGAAGGCGAGAGAGGGGGGACGGAGCCGAGCTGATTTGTTTTCTGGGCTTTGTTTATCTGAATGTGTGTTTTTTGAAGTTGATTAAATCTCTACCACCTGTGGTTTTTTTTGTTGTTTGAAGGCAGTAATTGCAGATAATGTGTTGCTGCGCTGATCAGTCGACCAAAGAGATCCAGTACATCTGTGCTTTGGGAAACAAAAAAAATAATCCTCACTGCACCAAACTGGCATTTTTAAATGCTAAAGTTAAATTAATTTCACTGGACTCTTCTGTGTCACGAGTTTCCTCATAGATTTCAACACTAACTAAACTTTTGTCGTTCCCAGGTGGCATACCTGAGACTGTGAGGTCACAACGGGGAATCTGAGCGATCACGACTCCATTCATCGCCCTTGATAAGGAGCTCAGGAGCACATGGGACAGCTGAGAACCTCCGTGAACACGCACTGTTTTTGTAAGTTACGGTAACATCCTGCACAGATTAGTATGAGAATGGAGTTTAACTGCAGAGGGAAATGCAGCGAGCGTGTAAGAGCTTGTCCAGCATCTCAAGTTGTGGTTTCTGGTTAAAATGTTTGGTAGTGTGTCATCACTTGCAAACGGATTCATGTTGAAACAGGACACTGCCAGGCTGCGAAACATTAACACATATCCAGCAAATGCAAAATAAGAACACTGAAGTTCTTTTCTCACAGAACAGTTTTCTTTGTGGTTGTAAATCTTTTTCAGTCCTTTTGTAATTATCCCAAAATGCATCATAATGGTTCAAAAGCCTGTATGTACACATATCTGACCACTTCTTTTTTCTTTTTTTTTCTTACCCTTTTCAACACAATTAAACAGTTGTATTTTTGAAACAATCATCTTTTCTGGGGTTTTTTCTGTCTGCTGGAGAACACTGCTGGTTTATATGTGGGACATTGTTCTTGATGAAAGCTTATTATAGAGACACTCCAGCCCTGGGGTGCAGCAGTTCATCCTCCACTTGAGTGTAATTACAGTATGTGGAGCTCTTTGATTTTTGTCTAGTTGTGGGTTTATTTGTGAATGTGTGTCAATGCCTGATGATATTTATGTAACATGCGTGGTAGTAAGAATCACTGTAAAGATGTATGGTAAAACACTGAACATGGCCCTTTTCATTTGAAATATCGCACACTCTTCACCTTGTGAAGTTCGTCATGGTACGATGGGCTAGTCAAGTAGTTTCTACAGAATGTTCAATAGGAGTACTTTAAAGACACTTTGCACTGTGGATCCAGGGATGACATTGTTACATTTTGTCAGTCCAACAGTTTGGTTTAAAATAAAATATCTGTACTGGGTGGATTGGCATGAAATTCAACACAGATGTCATGGCTTCCAGTGGATGAATCTTTGGTGATCCCCTGACTTTTAATGTGGCACAACAGTGATGGTGACATTTTTGGTTTTGAATTAAATGTGTCTATATATCTGGTGGATTACCATGAAATTGACTTCATACATTCATGGTCCCCAGCAGATGCGTTCATTTCAAACCTTGTCTTGATCCATGACTTTAGTTTATGAGCAAATACCTGCTAAACCATTCGTTCCACCATCAGCCTCAGCTTCTTTTCACTTTTAGTTGTAATTATCATTAGCACTTAGCATCCTAATGTGCTAAACTACCATGGTAAATATAATATCTGATGAATGTCAGCACATCAGCGTGTTAACGTTCTCATTATGAGTGACACTGAGCATTACTTCCTCACTGAGCTGCTAGTGTGATAGTAAACCCTTAGTCCTGTATTTTCCAAAGCTTGGATCAGTGTGACATTTGAATCTTTTAACTTTTTACCATAAATTTAGATGAGACCATTTTTTGTTGTTTACCCGAATAACTGCCTGCAGAGCCCAGCCAGTTGAGTAAAGCAAAAGGATCTATTACAGATTGCCACTGGAGCCTATTATGCCCACACCTCTACTTCATGGCTCATGAACACAGCATCTAGTCTGCATAGGTTATCTCTGACCAGCAGTGCAGCATAATATCTGCCTGAATGTCTATTTTTACAAACCCCTAGTAGGGACGAGGGGACAATTTTTTTTCCCCTCCTCCTGACTGCATGCCTGGATCCGGTGAATGCTGATGCGGCAAGTGACAATTACTTTAAAAAATACAAAGAAGTATTGTGCCCACTGAGGCGGCAAAGGAGAGAGTGAATTGGCTAATTAAATACATCCAACGCTGAACCGTCAAGGGGTTCTCATTTCCTTTCTGCCCTTTTTCCACAAGTGCAAATGAAGTAGGCTCTAAATAACCCATTTGTTTCGAGCCCGCTGAGCAGAAGAAGCTGCTCCACATTACAGGCTGCTGCTGCTGTTTTGAACACACCAACAGATACAGTCACCCAGAAGCCTTGAGGAGTTGCAGGCACTCTTTGTCTTTCTCCCCTTGATGATAGACAATAGAAGTGTCAAATTAAAAGTTTTTGGCCAGGAGACTGCCGTCTGTTGACACCGTGCAGCTCATTAGCCTTTTCAGACAGTTAGCGCATGAAAAATATCAGTCTGAACAAAGGTCTACTACATATTCTGCCTAAGTAATTACCGGCCCGTGTTGGAGGACAGTTTTTGCTTGCTCCTCTTTTACATGTACTGCTGATGTGCAATAGATTTAAGGAATCTCAATCGCAGCTCGCATGAATGGTAATACACCGACACTGCTGTGCATTGGACCAGACTTGCTGTAAGCTCTGTAATCACCCTGTGGGGTAGTGCTGCATCTTTCCTTATGGGTAAACTTTTCAACCTGATCCTGGTGATTTGCATGTTTGAAAATTATAATCCACACATGAATGACTTGGTTTGGCCTGCCAACATGCTGATGTAAGGGCAATATTTATTTTAGAGTTAACCATCGAAAATGCAAAGCAAAATATCAATGGGAATGCAAATTTGATCAGTACCAAAGTTAAAGTTCACCTCAAGGGGTAAATAATGTCTATACATTTCAAGACCATCTGTACAATAGGTGTCAAAACATTTCATTGAAAACCCACAAACATCAATTTCATGGTGGCGCTGGAGAAGATGTCTGGCAATTACCAAGTCATCTGGGGATTATGAATGTCAGTATGCAATTTTCTGCCAATCCATCCAGAAAGTATTAAAATTTTTACCAGATACGTGAAAGCTTAGACCCAGTAATAGTGTGGTGGCACAAGATAAAGAGTCTTGGATTCACCAAAGTCTCTGGGGTTTGTTTTCTGGAAACCATGCGTGTCTGCAGCAAATATTGTCATTACATCCAGGAGTTACTGAGGCATAGCACATATAGCTGAAGAATGTCTGCCACTTTATGGTTTGGGAGGAGAAGTCAGGGGACGTTCAGAGTCATCCAATGGTGACTATGAGTAACTGTGCAAAATCACAATCCATGCAGTAGTTATAGAGACATTTCAGAGTGGACCAAAGCGGTGGACCGACCAACCAACATTGCGATCCCTAGAGCTGTGCAGCTAGCCAAGCGAAAAGCCTCAGACCACGAGCAAATGTTTTCTACAATTTTAAGACGCAAAAGAAAATACTTCTCATCGTCTTATATCTTACTTGGCTTTTCATAAGCAACCTTTCTATCCTCTAGTACGTAGGCTGGTGCTAAACAGTGCAAATCGATTCATTCTTTCACCCAGAACTGCTTCCTCTCTGACTTCTCTCGCAATCAGAGATGAATGTCCAGTTAAACCACACGTGGCATCACGCATATGGAAAGATCAAGTCTACGAACACGACAGTATGATTTTCAAATTGGATTTTCCAGGTCTTTGCCTTTGCTAATGGCTGTGATATTATTTTCGGATTAAGCGAGACAGCGATGTGTGAGATTACAACGTGGCCACTGTAGAAAGAAAGAGATCCTTTCGGGAGAGGTCAAGCCATGAAGCTTGTCTCATCTCTGAGAGGAAATGAGGCATTAGATTGAGTTCCCGTTTCAGTCACCCTAACCTAATGGGTCATCTATCCTGAGAATCTCGAAGTCGTTCTGTGAAAGAGGGATCACAGAGTCTTTGCTCTTTTCTTCTTTTACTGAGTCACTGTGAAGGTGAAAAATAAAGACGAAAAACATTGTGACGCAGTCAGCTTTTGTTCTGTCCAAAGTTTTCATATGATTGCAAAGAGGTTATGATCTGTTTTTTTGGTTTGAGAATGTGTCTCTGTGACCCAACTCTTCCCTCTGGATCATCCAATTTGTCCTTTTACTGAATTATCTCAACTCCTGGATGGATTACCCTAAAAGCATGTATGGATGTTCAGGATCCACAGAGGACGAATTCTAATGATGTCCATCTAACACCATTGGAACGTAAACTTTTTATTGAACTGTTAGTTACAACAGTTGGTTTGCTACAAGATTTGACAGACATCTATGGTTCTTAAATGGTGTATCCAAGTCATTGTCATGATCAACTGACTTTCCTTATATTGTGCCACCATGAGGCTGACATTTATGGATTTAATCAAAATGTCTCAAGAGCTATTTGGTTCATTGCCATGACAGTTGATACAGACATTCATGTGACAGCTGCACCAGCATCCACACAACAGAAGTTGGTAACCCCAATGCACCAACACACTTTTCTGTTCTTAGACTTTTTGACATCATATTGCACCTACAGACAAACACTCTAAATGGTCAATTGCCTTCCCAAAGCAGTATGTTTTGTTGCTGTTTGTTTGACTGTGAGCAGTATTATCCAAAAAACTACCCAGCCAATTTTCATGAAACTTGGTAGAGAGGTGAAACATGCACAGAGGAAGAGCCTAGTAAATTTCGGTTTTTGTGCCTCTAGCACTGTAGCATCACCAGTGAGCCAATTTTGGAAGTGTGTATAGGCTCATAACTTTTGAACCTTTTTCAGAGATGAGGTACCATTTGATTCCTTGGATAAAGAAGAGATTAAAATCCCATAAAACATATTTTTTGCAGCATTTAACCACTTTTAGGTGGCACAATAAGGAAGGCTGTTTAAATGTAATTTCACTGCTGTGATTTTTAGGGATTAGCCAAACATACTATGTCTTGTTTTTTCAGAACATCTAGGCTGTTCAGATTTTGCATCATTTGATATTCTAATACTTGCATATTGTTTATATTAGCCTTATACTGAAGGGAAAAAACTGTATTATGAAACTGTTATGTTGTTACATGTATCTTACCATAAAATGCTTGCAGTAGCGATGTCGTTGCTTAACTGTGTGGGGGATATTATCTAGAATCTTGCAATATCAGAACTACAGTGGTGGGACGCTGAACAATTTAGAAATTGGGAAAAACGTACCTGGTACCTAATGGAATTAAATGCCATTATTTTGAAATGACTTTACATAATAGTTGCCTACTGGCAGAAGTGGCAAACCAGACAAATGTTTCACCCAAAACAAGGGACCCCAATGACCTCAGTCTCTTGGGCCCCACAGAATGTAGAATCAACACTCTCTTGCACACAGATGGCCTGCAGTTATCTTTTGACCTCAACTTTTGAATCATTGCAATAGAAAGAAAATGCAATATTTTGTGTTGATTTTTCATCCAGAGTTGGATGTAATGTCAGCTCTGTGTTGGAAACAATGTAAGAATGTTCTATCTGTACAATCATTTGCATGTTAACATATCTAGATATTAACACATTGACGTAATGACGAACTCATGAGTACTTCAAACTAAACTGTGATTATGTAAGTTTAGAATACATTTTTTTCTCAGCAATACTTTGTTACACAGACAAGCAGCTAGTGTTGAAGGAAAGGTCAAGTTATGCAGTTTAATTTGATATGTGCCACACCTTGCTGCAAAAAATACTTTCACAACTATTTAGCTGAGAAGCCAGGACGTGAAATTGGACATAAAGTCCATCCGTCTGTTGGACACTATAAGGGTTAACAAGGTATGATGGTTTTAATGCAAACTTGCTCATCATTAAAGAGTGGATGATCAGCGCTGGTAGAGGACTGAGCTTTCAGAGGGCCCCTGAAGTTCTCCTCTGTTTTACTGGTGCCGGTCTTCTGGCTGGGATGGGTCAAAAGATGGGTCCCAGGAACCAGTGGTCCCAAATGTAAGAATTGCCAGTAAGACTGTACCAAGTGCCTGCTTTTTTGTGTACTTCACCAGACTTAGGATCGGTACTTCTGGTTTTGATTATCAGGATGCTTATGTTAACAGACTAACTGCATTTTTTTGTTTCCATCATAGTTAGTTTGCTAGTGTTTATGGTACCCTCTTCATATGTAATTGGTCTAAGCCAGTATATAAGTCGTTTTTGGTTCTTGGTTTGGCAGGTCCGTTTGGTTTTGTTTAGTCAACTGGTTTGTTAATGACTTTGTTGTCATACCCTGAGTTTAGTTCTGTTCATTTGACTTTTTTTCTAGACCCAGAACTTAATTCCTTATTTGTTGTAAATTAATTTGCATTATTTCGAGGTCAATAAACCCAGTTTTCATGCATACATCTGCCACTCCTCAGACTTTCCAACTAGGTCCTTCACACCTGTCTGAAGATGAGTTATAAATTGATTAAATGCCATCCAAACTTTCATTCTTAGTTCTACTTTGTGTTATTTAACAATTATTAGCATTCCAACATGCTCATGGTTCTCAAATGATGGGATAACCGTCGCTGCGGGCATGTTGGTATGCTGATGATAGTATTTAGCGAAAAACACTGCTGTGCCCAAGTCATGACCTCCAAGAGCCTCCAGCGTGGCCATAGACTCTTAGTCTTGTTTCACGGTTATCTTAATTCCAAAGTCATACTGTCTTTCCCTCTGGCTGCCCCCAATGTCCACATAACTTTAACGGCCACCCCACGCCCTTCACCCACACCTCTCACTCTGCAGCTCCCCCATCTAGGCATTCTAACAAGACCATGGGGCATATCCGTGAGCCTTCAGGGGCTCATTAGTTTGTCCATTGGTCTCAGCAAGCCTCAGCGGCAAAACCTTGGAGCAAACCCAGACCAAGCCTTAAAGCAGGCGAAGGCCACAGAGTCAACCTGCTGCTGGGGAAGAATGACACAACCGCCTCAGCGAGCAAGGATAAAAAAAAAAAGAAAAACAAGTCAAAACAGACATCCAGAAAACACACAGAAAACTGCTTACTGACATGAGTGAGTGGTCCGGTGCCAGAATACAGTAGTGAGAATGAAACTTGTCAAATGCATCAGCAATGTTTCTGTTGTGTAGCTTCCAGGATACAAATCATCTTTCGGGCTGTAAAAACCTCATTTCCAACTTTAGAAAGAAAGTGTGGAGGTAGGTGGGCAAGAAGACAAGGATTGAGTTGAAAGCTCTGGTCTGACGGGCAAGAGGCATCCTGAGCTGACAGCTGACAGAGGAGATGGAAGCCCTGCTGGAAGTGGGGTGTTAGGATGCTGCTTCTGCGGCTGCTGCAGCTTGATATCTCCTCCAGCCTGAGGGAAGATGAATCGGCTGCTGCTTCTCAGTCTGGAGACAGGAGCTTTTGCCTCGCTGTTGGGGGGCGAAATGCTTATCAGCGGTTACATTCCGAATGTATTATGAAAAAATAAGCAGTTAAGTTCCCTGTTGCTGCTAATCTGCACTTGTGGGAAAGATGCGTAGTGTGTTTTGTGGAAAGCTGTGATTCAAAATGCACTAAACGTGTGTTTTGAAGGTAGAAACTGGGCATAAAATCAAGCATCCACATAGATGAAGACATGAAATATGGCTTTTGAAGATGTCGCCAGTGGCTGCTGATGCAGTGTTGTAACAGACAACATCTGGCAGGATGCAGACTTTTGTTCCAAAATTGAGATCTTTGAGGTATTGAGCAAAGATGGATCAGTCAGTTGTGTCCCATCAATGGAATGACAGCTATATGGACTGCTGTATCGCTGCTGTAAGGGGGATCTGAATGAGGGATGAACAGAATTGGGAACAGGAAGAGACAGAGAGGGGGATGTTAACGACAGGGCAATCTGTCAGCACTCATGGCTAAGACAAATGGTCCAATCTGCACAGACTCAAGTCTTCTCTGCATGCCTCATGGGTGCAGTTGCTGCAGCAATAGTGTGGCTCCTTTCTTTTTTGTCTTTTTTGGACTGTCATATGAAGTGCAAACCATTAAAACAGCATTTGCTCTTATCTGACCACGGACATGTGGACATTTCTTGCTGGTTATTCGTACTTATAATATTAATCATCTTCTGTGTTCCAGATGCTCAGCTCAAAACAAAAAACAAGTTTTGCTTTACATTACTCATGTAAATTTGGCTAATGAAGCATTCCAACAGTGCCTGTTGATTTGTCCCAAACAGCCACCGTGGTGCCAACTGTTCAAAGCATGAAGCAAACTCGCTGACCTTATGAAAGACTATTTGTGTGTGTTCGCGTGGCAGCTCAGGCTCATTTTCCAACGCCTCAGGAGAATCTTCCCATTGACTTTGTATCTAGATTCCACCTCATATCCTGTCTGAACACATGGTAAGTGTCTGCAGCCTTGGCAGAGGCTGTACAGTGGTGCCTTGAGATAAATGCTCTTGTCAGTGTACATACACACACACACAGCAACAAGAGTGACACACCCATGCTTAGTCAGGTGTGAAGTTTTCTTGCTCAACATCCTGATTTAGCATCTTGGCATCTAAGGTTTGATGAGTAACTCAACTAGAGCCAAGACTGATGGAAAGTCATTAGTCATAAACCAAAAATATTTTTTTTAAATTGACTTGATTCTTCCTCTGGATGAAAAGTTGTGAACATCAAAGATAGGATAATTAATCCAGAGGGAGACATAATGAAATTTAATGGCAATCCATTTCACTTAATTGTCACCTCACAGTTGGTCTGTTAACTAGGCGAATCTTAGTGCTCAGGTTTAATTTGCACTGGTTTCAGATTGAATACACAACCCTGTCTTCTAAAAATGTTCATGCAAGTAAACTGTTTTCTTATTTATGTATTATAAGAATTGTTTAGAAACAAACATGTACTTTCAAGTGCAACACAGCAGGAAAGGCTTCCAGTTTGAAAGAGCCACAAAATGGTTCAGGCACTAAAACAGGAAATAACAAAAAACATCAAGGAACCCATTCCTACTGCTTGGTTGCAAGAAAGAAATCTAATTCGCTTATTTAAACAAACCTTTTTATGCTGCAAACATTGTTTTTGGCGGATTAGAGTGACATAATAATATTGATGACTACGTCAATTAAATATTGTGTGGAATTTAAACTCAGATATCTGTGTCAGTCGAGTTAAATTCAAGTTGAGGTCACTTAATGACATTGTCTTGATTAGTGCATTTTTCCTCACCATGCGGTCAGGATTTTAAGTGCTCTGCTTTCTATCAAACACTGGAACAATGAAGTTAGTTTTGTTTTTTGTTTTTTTTAATTTGCCAACTCAAAATTTGTCTTGATAATTTGGGTTATTGAATTTATAATAGTGAACAGTTCATTTTAAATAACATGCACTTGTTATACCAAAGTGCTTTCCAGTAAAAATAAAAAAAAGACAGTGGTGTTACAAATTAACCATACACATTTGGATATTGGCTTTAGGACCCTACAGTGTTATTTATCGAGTTATTTTACACATATGGCATTAAAACCCTACAAAAATTGTCTAAAGTACTACTTTACCTGACTATAATACATATAACAGCTGAGATACCACAGTTTTATTATGAAAATTAACCTAATTAGGGCTGCAAGGTGGCGCAGTTGATAGCACTGTTGCCTCGCTGCAAGAAGGTCGCCGGTTCACGTCCCAGTGGGGGCACTGGGATCTTTCAGCGTGGAGTTTGCATGTTCTCCCCGTGCAGCGTGGGTTCTCTCTCCGGCTTCCTCCCACAGTCCAAAAACATGTTGAGGTTAATTGGTGTGAATGTGAGTGTGCTTGGTTGTCTGTCTCTAAGTGTAGCCCTGTGATAGACTGACGACCTGTCCAGGGTGTCCCCTGCCTTCGCCTGAAGTCGGCTGAGATAGACTCCAGCCCCCCCGCAACCCTAGTGAGGATTAAGCGGTGTATAGGTAATGGATGGATGGATAAACCTAATTAGTGTATTGATATGGCTAATACAGTTCAGTTTCGTTGATTATGTAGCTGAACCTAACTAATATACATATTAAGGCAAAGACTGTCCAGCATTAAAAGTTATAAAGAGTAACTTGACTAATTTTGAACCAAAGTTTGTCATCCTGTAAAAATATACAAGACAAAATAATTTTTATAAATAGTCAACCTAAAAACTTCCATTCATGCTTAAGTAATTAGTAATTAAACATAACTAATATCAGAGAAAATGCCAATTCCATTAACTCTGTGTTTTCTGTTGGTTGAACATATTTTCATTAAAAGTTGTCATAACTCAAATTTTTCTTTCTTTCTTTCTTTCTTTTTTTTTTTTGAGCCTAAGCGTAATTTTTTAAAGTGTAGCCTGTTTTGGGTTGAACTGTGAACCTTTTACAGTGTGCTTGAAACTTCACCTACCTTTTTCTAAAATAAATGCCAAAGATATGTTGATTTTCAGACGTGTTTGTGATACATGACAAACCAGAGGAAATTGTGTTTTCCAGCCAAAAGCAATCAAGAATGCAGTTTAGCCGTAAAAGAATGTGAGTTGAAGAACTGGGTTGTTGATACAATGACTGTGCATGAACTACCCAGTCTGATGCTGATATGGAACAATGTTTTAAATATGTGTTCAAGTCAGTATTAAAAGACAAGGACAGTATCTCTAAAAGAAAATCAAACAACTGCACTTACAGCCTTTTTACACTTTTCTTTGGCCCAAGGCTACATCGCATGTTTCGTTGCTCCTGTTAGTTGTGATTCAATCCAAATGTGTCTGGATTTGGTTTGTGCAGGCTGATAATGTTAATTGGAAATCGGAAGTGAAAGAGGTTCCAGACTAATTCGCATTTGCGCATTTGTCTAGCGATGTCGGGCTACCTCATAGTTGCAGTAGAGCGTGGCTAAACACACTATGACAAATATAGACACCACCCCCATGTGTAAAAAAAAAAAAAATGGACAAAACTGAATCTTTCCAGCATTTCTAGGACACAAGACAAACTGTAGCTGGGGAGAGTAGAAGAGAACAGGGCATAGACAAAATTGCAATATTGCTCAGCACATTTCTCTGCTCTCCTCCTCCCCTCTCTCTCTTTCTCCAGGAGTTTGAGCTGATTGTAGCCTGGAGATACAGAGGCCTTCTGTTTGTGTAGCAGAACTGACCTCCCGAACCCCGCAGTAGCACATTGTTCACATGATAAACCCAAGAAAAGTGGAAAGAAACCTGGAACCAAAGCGAATAATAGGCAGAGAAGCATTCCCACCGGCCAACCAGGATGGTCGCCACTGTTTCTGTGTGCGTCCATGCCAGTTTGTGTGTTACCCATTTCCACCTGCCAAAGAGAGGCCTTTAGTCAGTTCCAATATATTTCCCAGAATCTATCTTTAGATGGGATCCTGTGTGATGAGCCCAGTTTTCTGAATGGTTCCAGGACTGTGCGCATTGTGAGTCTCATGAGGCATTGATGTTTTGAGGTACGAGAGTCCCATTTCCTGGAACGTCTCCCAAATTATAGTTCCCTCTGCATGCAGGTGTCCCAGGTAGCCATCAGACAGAAGCCTTTATTCAGTAGAGGGTTTATCGCCGAGACAGAACAAAGACGCTCACTATCCCACAGAGGCGACAGGTGGATGGAAGGACAGTTTGACAAGTTGAGAATATCGTATCATCTACTTTCTTACCAAAGTGTCCCTTCCCTTTTCTGTCCTTACGTCTACAACTCAGAAAAGTTAATGTTTACTCTTAACGTGCTGTCTCCCAGTACTCCCTTAATTATCCTTGGTCGGTGGAGGAAGTCGGAAAGATGCATATTTAAAAGTGTTTAAAACATGAACAGGATTTGATTTAGCCGAGCATTTCGAAAGGCTTTATTGATGATCGAGAATGGAAGTTTCTCAACATTTTTTATTTTGAAATGATGCCTCCCCACAAGCTCCCCAAATCATTACTTGAAGTTTCGCCTCCTTCAAGCATTCTCTTAAACATGACAAAAACTGCTCCTGTCACACTTACACGACACATCTTTGCATTGTTTTCGTGCTATTTAATGAAAAGTCTGGAAACAAGGCTGCATTTTTCAGGTGTAAAAAAAAACCTGAACGTTGGATCCACATGTCTCCACTGCTTCTCGTTTATAAGAGGGCCTCTGGCTGCAGATCTTGCAACACGTTGTGTCGACTTTAATAGCTTCTGTAACAAAGTTAAGGAATAATTCACTTCGTTGTGCTGACGGCTACATGTGTTGTACTGGGGTCTGTATGCAGAGAATAAATCATGGTCATGGTATGCAGCGTTTAATGTAATTTTTGTACAAAGAGGCCGACGGAGAGGTTTTTACTCCTGCTTTAATTGCAGTGCATGTTGTTATCTGCAGCAGTTAGCGGGGACATTTTCACCAGTGATGTCTTTGTAATTACTATAGTGTAGTTTTGAATGTCACCGTTAGCAATACTGGGTCCTCAGCACATTTCTATAAAGTGATTTTTCAGAACACCGACAAGTAATACTCAGAAAGCAGGAGGACTGTGTTTCTCCACCCACATAAAGTCCAACACTGCACACATTTCATGTAGAACTAGTAAAGATTTCATTTCAACCAGAATTAATGAACAAACACACTTTTTTTCTTAAAGGAACCCTCAAGTGATTTTACATGTCAGAACCAATGCTCTAGTTATGAAGAGGACTACTCAGCCAGTGACTTGTATCACATCCTCTGTGGCTCACGTAGCCCACATGACATCATTGGGATTGTTGTGGTGCCTCTGAGATGGTCCAAAATGTCTTATGTCTCACTTGGCCTGTCTTTTGTAAAGCTGTGCTGCTGCCTGCCAGTGCTATTGTGACACTATTGTTCCTCCTGGGTGCCAGCATACAAGCTTGTTTGAACAGTGTGTAGTCTCGAGTTTGAAAGACAATGGCATTTATATTACCCATAGGGAGCCGCCCGACACTGTGTCTCCGCAGGAGGTGAAGTGTGAGCCGCACGTTAGCGAATCAGCAGCAGCAGCAGCTTCAGTCCTCCATCTGTGTCTGCACAGGATGCGTTCAGGCACAGTGCTGAGTGTGGGTCACACATGCTTTGGCAGTGCCAAGAGGCCCAATTCATAGCTGCAATAAGTCGAAGAAAATTAGACTAGACCAAGGTGGATTTTTATTGCAGAGGTGAAATGTGAGCATCTGTATGAGTTGTATATAGACAGCTCAAGCACCTCCTGCACAGACACAGTTACGTAAATCACATAATCCCATATTTTGGGGTGGCTTTTGAACCATACTAGGGAATAAATATTAAGATGTTCCATTCTCTACTAAATTGTGGGAATTCTCCCTTTTTCTCAGTTTAGTTGCCAGGACTACATCCTTTTTTTTCTGTCTGATACGATGGTCACCATGTCAGGGCGACCACATGGACAGTCATGCCTCAGCAGCTGGGTGCCTGGTTTGAGTCCTGGATGGTCAGACTTTGGGGCATGTCAGTCTCCTGCTCTCTCTCCCAGATTTCCTGTCTGTCTTTAGTGCAACTATCTAGTGAAGGCATAAGCTACATTAATATATGTAAATCTATTTTTTTAAAATGTGTTTTATTTTTTTAGAGTCCATTGTAATTCTTTCATGACCTATGTGATGTTACAGCGATCTAGGTGTAGATATCAAGAGTGTAAAAATGTATCATTGTATGGTGCTGGCTGTCTTGTGTTCAGAAACACCTAAAAAATGATGTTGAACCCATAAATAGATGGCATAAAAAGGACAGTATGGGTTGTCTGACCTGTTTTTCTCAATGTTTTTCACAAGAAGACCGCACTATGCTTCCATTGGTCAACATGTTCTATGATGTTGACCAATGGTCGACATCACAGAACATGTTGTTGAAGTTTTCATATGACACAAAAAAATACTAATAATACAAGTTGTCAGTTACGGGTGGGTAGGTGAGCATCTACAAACACCTGCTGCCAACAAGTATTCCCACATCATGATGCTGCCACCACCGTGCTTCACAGGGGGAATGGTGGGTTTATGATGATGTGCAGTGTTTGGCGTCCATCTCGTCAGTTGGCACAAAAAACTCAATTCTGATCTAATCAGACCAAAGAACCTTCTTTGAGCTGACTTGAGATTCTTCTACCTGCCTTCTGCCGAACTCTAGTCAAAATTCAATATGAGCTTCTTTGTTTTTTTTTTATCAGTGACTTTCTCTTTGCTGCTCTCCAGTAAAGCTGGTGAAGAACAGTCAACAGTTGTTGTATGTGCAGTTTTTCCCATTTCAGCTGCTGAAGTTTGTAACTCCTTCAGAGGAGTCATCGGTGTCTTGGTGGCCTTCCTCAGTCGCATCTTTCTTGCATGGTTAGTTATTTATAAGGATAGCAGATTTCTGCATGTGCCATATTTCTTCCATTTCTCAGTAATGATTAAGAAACTGGACTCCAGGGGATATTCAATGACTTGAAAAAGTTCTTGTGTCCATCCTTTGAATTATGTTTTGTTGTAACGTTGTTTTGAGTGTTCTTTAGTCTTCATGGTGTGGGTGTTGGTAGTAGCAGTACTCACTAATGACTGAACCTTCCAGATACAGGTGTCTTTCTATTACAATCACTTCAGAAACATCCATTGCATTCTGATAATTGTGACTTTTAGCACCAACTGGCTCAACCTGTGTTGAATTAGGGGAGTCACTTTAATCTTTTTTGATTACTTTTGAGAAATCTGTTTTCACTCTGACACAGAGCAGTATTTTATTTGTAAATTCTTGGACAAAAAAAGGCTAATTACATTGACCATGATTCAGTGTTAAAAAGCAATAAAATTGAAAAAAAGCACCAAATGGGGTATGTACTTTTCATAGGCACTGTATATGTGTAAGGTTGGCTTCACTTTATCCACAGACTCAGACTGGTTAGTGTTAGCACGATCAATAACCAAAGTTACTGTATATTCTGGTCTATTCAACTGGAACATATCCCTCCACCTTCAAATGACAACTTGAACCTCTAAGCAATAAAACCCATTGTTGCTCAATTCAGTCCACACTGAGGTTTTGCTGCTCCACTACCTTATGGTTGTTGAAGATGCCATAGATGTTGCTGGGTAATTGATATCACAGCGACACTCTGCTGCCTTTGTTGTCGCTCCTCTTGCGCTACTTTTACAGTCCATTTCTTGGCTAACAATCATCCCATAATTGTCACTTGTGGTGACATTTGCTGTTTTTCATTGCTAAGTGCACATGAGTTTTCCCCGAGTGGGGGAAAGTAAGTTCAACTTGTCGTTTTGCTGTTTAATTTATACTTCAGAGGAGCAGGCTGAAATCAAGCTCAGTGTGCGGCTTTTGTCTGTGAGCCGTGCAGCTCTCTGTTGTTTTCATATGACTAAATGATGCCTCTCAGAGCTGTCAGCGTCTCAAGCAGAGGATGTTATTACAGCAGCCTTTTTCCTCTGATCTTCCACTGTCTCTGCTTGTTATCCAATAGCTCCTTTATCACTCCAGCAGCTCCATCATCACAGCTGCAGAGGAGAGCGGCAGGCCATGAGCACGGGGCTTGTGTCCCTAATGTTATTGTGTGTCGTGAGGTCGCGGCGCTTATAGGGCACAGTATGCGCATCTCATCATGGTGGAAACGCAGCTCCTACTGAAGGAGGGTGACTAACTGGCCAGTAGGGACGATGATGTGATTACAGTGCGTGTGCATGCACAGCCGATCTGTTGTCATTAACATTTTACACTCCTCTTTGTAACATCAGTGTAGCACAGCGTTATTGCCCGTGGCCTGGGCCTGCCTGTAACCCTGCCAGCCCTGTTCAGGATCACTGCTAATGAGAGGAGGATGTTTGAAAACTCACTTAATGGTACCAACGAGGAGGAAGCGTTTCATTTTCCCACAACAGCTGTCTATTTGACTTTGTACACCCTCACAAACACACACACACACACACACACATGCATCCACACCTTTCTCGTCTCCTTCACTAATTAAAGTTGGAGTTTACCTGATGTTTGTAAAGGTAAATTAGCTTACAATCTGCTGTACTTGACTTTCAAAAAGTTTTTAAGGCAAATACAGGGCTGCTCACTGAAATACCATCATTATGGTATTATCCTGTAAACATTTAAGAAGTGACTGCTCTTGTCTTTAGAGTTTGCAGATTGTCAAATAAATAATTTTTGTCATTGGTTATAAATTGTTACTTTTCAGGAGTGGGAGACATATTCACAATCTTCAAAATACTTCTGCAATCCTTTGCAAAAAATAAAAAGGCATTTGTTGTTGATGTCTTCTCTCTTTCTTTTTTTTAAATTTGCAATTACTTTTTATTTTTTTGGCCTTTTTGCCTTTATTTAATAGGAAAGTTGAGAGAGAGACATGAAAGTGGGAAAGAAGAATGAGGGAAGGACCTGCAGAGAAAGGCCATGAGCGGGACTCGATTTACATGCCTTTAGCTCTGTTTTGGTCTCAACTGTCGCCTCAGGACAAACTCTGGCTCATTTGCTGCACAGTGTCCAATTTAATCATCTAGCTGCTGGTGCAGGGAGGGGCGTGTACAGTGGGGTTTTGGAACTTTTTCTTGGAAACACCTGCACCTCTACTTGTTGTACCCAAAACTGAAGTGATCAGGGAGGAGACAGTTTACCAAAATAGTAAGTTTACAGACTGTACAGTCAAACAGTAAGACTCACTGTAAAACTTTATAAAGCTGAGTGAAACTATAGATTGAGGTCTTAGTTGTTTGTAGGGTCATCCCTGTTAGAGACACCCTTTACATTGTCATTTTTATTATTGTAGAATATTGGATAGTATCTTAAAGTAAAATTACTACAGTATGAGCTAAAACATGTTGAAAGTGGGGTGTCTCAGTGCCTCTCATCACATACTGGGCAATATGCATGTGCCACTCTGTTTGCCACACTTTGTATATTAAACTCATAAACTCATTAGTAAGATGTTTACTGAGGTGATATATTGAGGGAGAAGTAGGGTCGTTTTCTCATAGACTTCTATTTAATCTGACTTCTTTTTGCACTCAAAGAAGAAGGCTCTTCTGCACCATTTTTCATCAAGAAGGAGTTTCAAAAGTGCTACTGATCAAATTAAAGACTGATGTTGCAGGTTAGGGGGAAGTTAACGTGACCTTTTACAAAATAACGAACATTTGGAAGTGTCCGCTATAGCAGTTGCTCATATCTCAAGTTGTGGGAAGCTGTATTATGTCAGCTTTTTGAAAGCTTGCTGCATGTTTTGCATGTGAAATCAGCTGGATATTAGCTTTCTACCTGTAACTGGTGCAATATATGTATTGTGCATTTGACCTGGTAAATAAAAACAAATAAATGTACAGCTGTCTCTTCTAAGATTAAGTCTTTTTTACTATTTCGTTATACTTGAAAATCAAGTGATTGCTCTGGCAACGCACATTTCTACATATTTTTCTGAAATCATTAAATGCAGCACTAATAAAACTGCAACTAAAATCTAGCTGAAATTCCATGCCTAGTTATATCCCTGAGCTAAACCTTTTTTTTTTTTTTTTTTTTAAATCATGTGACAATAAAAATGACTTCAAAGTATTTCATTATGTCAAAATAAGTGAGATTAAGACACTTACAGCACCTTCCAGAATTATTGGAACCCCTGGCTAAGATGTGTGAAAAGCCTTAAAATAAATTCAGTTTTTATTGCAGAAGCGTACTCTCACTCTGAAAATTGTAGAAAAATGCAACCTTTAACTCAACTCAAATGAATTGTTGGCAAAAGGGGGTTGTACAAAGTATTAACATCAAGGGTGCTAATAATTGTGGCACACATGATTTGATGTAAAATAATTATTTTTTAATGAGGGAGTTTTTTCACACTGAATAAATGCACTTGAATTAAAGGTTGAATTTTCCTCTTTTTTTCCCTTGTGGTCCTATATTATTTAGAAAAAAACTGAATTTACTAGAAGCTAAAGAACACATCTTAACCAGGGGTTCCAATAGTTATGGAGGCTGCTGTATGTCTCTATGTGTGCTCTTGCAGTAGCTTCATGCAGACAAATATACAAGCCAAAGACAAAATGTTTTTTCTTAGAGAGCCACAGATCTAAATCAGATGCCTGCAGGTCAAGCAGGTCACATGTCAAACTGAAGGAGACCTGGCCGGATTAGAGGGAAGTGAAACCAACAGCAACACTGAACGCGCCTCAATTCGTCTTCATCAAATCAAAGAGATATTTGTGGAGTAACAATACCCCACAGACATTTTTTCAGAACTTTTTCTTCTTTGGCTGCAATCCAGATATTTCTGATTTACAAGGATTCATCTGAAATAAATGAATTTTTGACAAACGGTGTCTCTGCGGGGCAGAGAATAAATAGAAGTAGAAAGAAAGATAGGGGGGGGAGAAAGCATCAGGAGAAATGGCACATTTTGTGTCAGTTCATCCATTCTGAAGACTCAGAATACAACGACTTCTCCACAGATCTGACTGAACTCACACCTTTTCTGACTGCCCACTCATGGACCTCTGAACCAGAGGACCAGCTGTCCGATCAAGTTTTCTGTTCATGTTTATCCCCACATTGCTAAAGGGATTTGTGAGAGAGCATGATAGATTAATCCTTTGTGAGCTTCTTTTTTGTATACCTCAGTGAATTGCAAGAATTTGGTTTTATCAGGAGAGATTGGATTTAAACCCAAAATGCCAAGCGGTGACAATGAAGCAGTAAGAAAGGTCTTAACCTGACGTTTTATCCCACAAAGAAGTACGGAATATGTGAGCTGGTATGTATAATGGGCAGCACTTTACAAAAGCTAATTGAGTTTTTATCCCTCTCATCTCGGATTGGCTCATGGGCGCAGGGGTAACCGGAGAGATCTTAATTGGCCAAAGCGTTGGCTTGTGGACGGTAATAGAGGTATCATCAAGTACTATCTGATATCTACATATGAAGCTCATGTTACACAGTACTTTAAGAATACTGCGTGTCATCTGTCGGGGGGCTGTCTGAGCCTGTGTCTGAAGCCTGTTTCATTATTCTCCAGCGCTGCTGCCAGACTGCTTTGCCTTGGCATGGAGACTCGTCTCATTTCATACAGAGAATAGAAAATGACAAGATGGAGTGCAAAGAGGCGGAACGACGCACTTGACAACTGGGGGCCGAGATTGTAACAGGAGAAATATGAATGTAAGTATTTCCACGTTCACTAGGCCCCCTGGGAGACAGGGCTCCATCCGAGGTCTTGGATATTATCCACATGGAGCCTATGGAACCAAGTGAGATACTGAAAACGGGTAGTGAAACGTCCAACTTATATCCAAACACGTCAATGCATAATACTGTTAGTAAAGTAATTAAAATGGAGTGTAAATAGGCAAACTTTCCCATGGCATTGGATCAGTTAGCTATAAAAGGAAGCAAAAAAGACTCATTAAAATGGTTCATTTTGTGTTTCTTAGTGCACATTTAATGATGTATGTCATGTCTATCCCACAAAAACTTCCACTTTTCTCACTCTAAAGGCCAGGTCTGTGTTTCTCTGGAGAGCATGTCTATCTTAGCATCACTGAAGCAATCAGGATGACTGTAACTGTGACTGTAGCTATAAGTTACCTAAACATGCTAATACATAAGAAACATATTGAAAAGCCACAGAGCATCAGCCTTTTTAGTTAGCTAGTTAAAGCTACACTGGCCATCTGTGGATGTATTTAGGAAAACTGGACACTGGAGTCAAAGATAGTGCCCACTCACTTGCATAGCTAAACTACTTACAGATGAGTAGAATGGTCTGACTGCACCTCACTATCGTTCTGTCATTGGGTGAAAAGGTGTTTGGATTTCTTTAAACCAATCACAACGATCATCTTGGGGGGGCTAAGAACAGGACACAGCAACAGTGTTCAGTCAAAATAGTGACAGGGACTTCTTTGGATGGAACATTTGCACGCAGGAAGGTAACCACTGGACAATATGCTAAAAAACAAACAAACAAAAAATCCCAACCATTTGCACAATCCAACTCTTTGGCAAAACTTGAGATTTCCAGCATTGCTACCCAGAGGTTAATATTGTTTTACAGTTTGGCATAATGCACTATTGACACATTGCACACAATTCAGTGTAGGTGATCATCCAACTGAGCATATACCTGTTCTTCTCACATTGCTGTTATGCTGATTTATCGGTTTCAGGGCCCACAATAAGGTGGGTTGTGCTGTTTCAGCAGTGCCCCTTCTGAATCTTTCTGTCTGATGGCATAATCCTACATAAATATCATGTAAACTCAGCTTTAAAAACAGTCATGCAAAGAGGAGAAGGTACATTTATTTCTAACCTCAGTGCACATAAACAAGATCAAGGGTGCAGGTTATCCAATCTGGCTGCCTTGTGTAAAGAGCCGTGAAAAATCTGATCGTTGTCGGCAACACAACAAATTCTGGAGGAGCGTCCACTTTAGCACCTCTTGCACCAACAGATAAATGGCAGGAACACAGTTTTCATATTCTGTGTGGACCTTGTTACACTGTTTCTTCAAGGCCTGCTGAGCTTTCCAATTTAGAGGGGAAAAAAAAAGCTACATGTTTTTAAATAGGACTTTTGCACCACATGACCTTGTAACAGCATTGCAGGACAGCGTGATCGAGCTCCTCCTGGCAGTCTCTGCTCCCGCTGGCTTGCTGCTGCGTTGCTGAGGTCATTACTCACCGTGACACCCTCCGCTGATCTACATCATATTACCAAGCGTTTAATATTGTTCCCTGCTGACCATGTGGCCTCGCAAAGCAACCACCAAGAGGAAGCTGTACTAAATACATCATCAAAATTGTTTAAGTGCTTCCCTCTGCAAATCCCTCTTGCTGCTGTGCTTCATCTGCAGAACTTCTATAAATTTTTGCTTTGCAACTTTGGCTTGACACCGGTTGATTAGTTATTGATCATCTCCTCCGAAATCCTTGAGAAAATACACAGAGCATGCAAGCAAAATCTTGTCATATTTTTACCTCCTGAGGTGTAAAGCGGTCAGAACGCAGCGTGACAAATGGGCTACAGTATATCGTACATTGTTTTTCCACTCCTATTGTCTTCAGTTTTCCCCGACACCTCGCATGGCAAAATTGGAAAGAAACTGCACACACAGAAACTGAATGTTGATTTTCCATCCAAACCTGAAGCTGCTCTGTTTCTCTGCTCATCCCAAAGGTGATTCATTTCTCTCTCTGAGGTGCTACATGCCTCGGATTATATAAGAACCACATACGCTTTACCAGACGGCAAAACTGTGTCACTAACGGTTTATTTGGACATGAGGGTCAAAAGTTAGTGGCGCTGTGGTAAAAGGCTTGGCATGCAGAGATGAAATACACAGACGCACGACACGAGGTCTAGTCATGTTTACTGCTCTTCTCGTTTCTTGGTTGCATATTTGCCACATTATCTTACAAATCTCATTCTTTCTTAATTGTTTTTATTCTGTTTTTTTATTTATTTTTATTACTTTTGCTTTTGAATGTTGTTCTAATGCTTTTCTTTGCTTATGTAAAGCATTCCTTGCATTGTTTAGGTTGGAGTGTGTCCATGCAGAAATGTTAACATGTAAGAGTAGACTTGCCTGTTGCTGAGGGGGGCTCGATTTCCAGAAAGAAAAAACCTGATCCAGCATCCTATTCATTACACACCTTTCACCTTCCTTTATTTCTTGGGTTAACTGTTTTCTTTTTACGAAATTCAGATCATATCAAATCACAATAAAGTCAAAGTCACTCGAAACCGACATCACATTCAGAGAACTATGAAAACAATTTCACCATAAGACCTATTTTGTGGTTCTTTTAGAGCCTTTAATCACATCACGTCAGCTTCAACAGATTGAGTTATGCAGCATTATAATGAAACTGCAGACGTCCACATTTCCATGTTTCCATTGTTTATTAAGTGCTTTTCTAAGGCCAGCGTACTTTCTGTGTTTACTAGTATACAAGGGTCTGCATCTTTTCATGTCTGTAAGAAACCATGCTGCCTTTCTGCAAGCGTCCACATGCAGGCCAAAATTTACATCATAAGGCCAATAGTGTGCATAATCAGAATGTGAAGATGCTGATCCACTGCACACATATGGAACAGCAAGCAGACTTCAAGTGGACTACAAAGTGGTATAAAGCCTTGATTATACTCCCATGCTGACAGAGGTGTAGCTGCTCTTATTATACTACTTTCTAGTCTGCTGGGTGGACAAAGTAAGCCGGCATCAGTGTAGCGTAGTTGCTGTGTGGACACACGTTTTGAATGACATGCGAAAGTTCATGGACGGATCCTTGCCGACACTCTTTGACTTGAGAAGATGACAAAATTTCTAGACACTAGTGGACCCTCACAGCCTAACAGACATGAAAAGCATAAAACTGGCAAAAGCCTTGATTATACTCCCCCATAGACAGAACCACTGATATGTAGGTGTTGCTTTTTTTTCTAGTCTTCTTGGAGGACTGCACATGCACAGTGGGTCGTGTCTACAGATTGCATGCATGTAAGACCACTGCTGATCATGCACATATTGACAATGTAATGTCAAGGGCTCCGTGCAGATTTTCATGGACTTGGAGAGATGATGACATTTATATCATGCAGACCCTCTTGCACTTGTACATTATAACGCTGGCCTAATAACAACAACAACAACACATCTGTGGTGCCAGCAGCTGTCTGTATGCACATCTGTATAGAAGTATAGTCAAGGCCAAGGACTTCATATCATGAAGATCATGTGATATGAATAATGGAAAACTCCACATCATTTTCTAATTGGATTTCATGATGAGACTGGAGCACTGGAGTCAAATGATGACTAAAACTGACGAAAACGCACTTAGAATGTGTTATGAGAATGAAAATGTAAGTTACAACAATGTCTGTAACACCAAAGCACAAAACTTAAACCTATTTTCATCTCTAGTGCACACATGATCATTTTCCCTTCATTCAAACTCAGACTAAACTCTATTTTACATTTTTCATTTAACACATTTCAGGCAAGAAAGAAATTGAAATTGCTGCCAGTGTATATAGGTACATTTGTAAATACAACAACTCTGACATCAAAAAATAGCAGACATGCATGACTGTGCATCAGATGTGCTCCGTCCTTGTACCTTTGACCCTTTATTTATAGTAATAAATGCATCAATAATACACATTATTTACCAAAATTGTGCTTAAACAGTTTAACTAAGGTGCTGTAGAAATCCTTACACCACACTTTGACTATAAAAGCCATGAGAAGTGAGTAATACGTGTCCAGCTGTTGGAAACAGAGCAACTCAGAGCTGTATGGTATGCTGTTGATATTGAGAGAGTATAAACACATGGATGGTGTAACTGGACTGTAGAGTAACTTGCTACCATGAGCTCCAAGCTTAAAGTGTTTATCTGTCCTGATCACGTTTCCAGACTATCAAACCCAAACAGATGGTAGCACTTACTCTGGTTAATTAAATGTAGTTTCCCTTCATTTTCTACCTCACTGTTGTCTGTGTTCTCTGCAAAAGCGGAAAACGTAGCTATTGTTGTTAATTCATCCAAGCGGTAGTTTGACAATTAACACTCTTCTTTATGTAAGTATGTATAGGACCACATTACTATGGTGCTTGCAAGTGAACATGTAAAAGTAATACCATGGAGACCCATCATATGTTTCCAGCTCACCTGTCAGGATCGCACCTCATTTAAGATACAAATTAGAGTAAAAACAATTCAACACCGTGTTTAAGAACACATGTAAAACAGCCATGGTTGAGCCCAGCATTAGACATACACACAATCATCATCTGTCTCAGTAGTTTTAAAAGGTAACAAAAAGGCTGCCCCTCTGTTACAGATGTTACAAGAAGCAGGATGGGTTTCAAGTTTGAGTTCAGAGAATGTACTGAAGGAAAACACCAAACTCCTTTTGAGACTGGCCCATTGATCAACTCTATTGAACACTGAGAAATCAACACAAGAATCGTCGGTGCGTGCCTGATAGATTGTTAGCTGCAGAGGCAACAACTGAGCGTTCACTACATTGAGTTCATGTAACAAAACCCCCTCAGCAGATCTCTCACATCTGGATTTATGAAACAGAACACAGCACTGATGTGACCAGATTTATTTTAGTGGAATCAACATCGGATCATCTGGACTCAGCGTTTTTCTCAGACCAGATGACACCAAATTTGAACTACTGCAAAAACACCAGACTTAATTACTTAGCTTCACAGCTGCAATGAATTCTCAGAGATGCCACTGGCCTGTTATCTTCATCTAAAAGCATGCACCAGAGTCTATGATCTAACAAGATACAGGAAGACTTAAACATTCACAGCCTATGCATGCTGATTCTAAAAAAGTTTCTACTTACTTTGATAGAGAAATCTTGAAAAATGGAGATTTTGTGACGTAATAAAATAAATAAAAAATGAAATGACATCTTTTTGAAATTATTAAATCTGTTCTCAGAAGTCTTCCAAGAGTAAAAGGTCACACAGGAAAGGTCAGTATATTATTAACATTTTACATCCTCAACTATCATGCAGTTACTCAACATTCTGTAAAATCAAACCTCACATGACTCCCAGTGCTGGCAGATGTACGGATAAAGGTCACTCTCGGTATGTATTTTGATAGTTTATATGCATCATGTTACGTTTTTTTTTCTCTCTCTCTTCGCACAAGTTCAGCAAGTAAAGCTAATGGATATCTTAGCTGCATTCTCCCTTCTTCTTATTTCCACCATCTCTGCATTCCCCCTGCTTCCGTCCCACAAGCCCATGTGGCAGATGCTGCGTGGCCGAACTCGCTCGGAGAGGCGGCCGTGCTGTCAGCTCAGATCCGTCTTCGTTTAGGGGGGCGCTTGTTCATTAGGCCTGGCGTGGCTCAACAGGAGGCAGGCTTCAACAACACGCCGACGTACGGCATCATAAATCTACATTAAAGAAGAACGAGGCATCTCACGTGGAGGGAGGCTGCGGTCAGGGCTGCGATGACGAACAGTCCAGGCCATCAACACCCCGACATGCGCATAAAGACCTGACTTAACTGTTGTCTCACAGGGATCGGGAGCAATTGCGGTGATTTCGGTTGTTACAAATCTTTATCTTCAAAGCGTGCTCCAGATTACTGCCATTTACATAGTCTGGGGTTTTTTTTCCGAGGGAAAGGTCAGTGGCTGGGGCAGCTTGCCAGGTGTTTGTGGAACAGCAGACCAGTGTGGTGCGTTGAATGTAATTACGGCACTCTGGCAATCCGATAACCTGCCAGTCTGTCTCTCAACACGAGGAAAGTGCACTGGCATATTAAATGTGGCTCAACAAACATGATTGTGAGCAGGGAACAGGGTCGCTCTATGTGTTCGTGTAATGTGGCAGGTGTTTTCAGGTATTGGTAAGGTTCTGGCCTGCACACTTTATTTTTTGGCGAATTTCAGACTTTAAAATATTATTTATTGCTGTAATAATTCCTTCTGCTCTTTTTAGAAATGCTTTTTGCAGTGGTGCAGCTTTACAAAATAAGTCACCCCAGCCTCTTGTCTTGGTAGGACGGTGTACTGTGTCCACCCAGTTTATGGGGACTCCCTGGAAACATCTTCAAAATGCTTTATTGTGGCTGCTTTGCATAAGTAATAATGCACTTGCATCATTAGCTAGCTACTGGTGTTTTAATTACGCTCATCTGTTCTTGTAACGCTCACGGGCATTTTTCTTTTGTTCCTTGAATTCATCCTGAAGACAGCCCTTCTCCTGCGGGTGGCAAACTATAAGGAGCTGCTTGCCTTTAACGGCGAAAGTCGGGGAACAAAAATCTCCTGTGAGCTGTAAAAGCCACAGACTACATGACAGATTGTAACATAATTGGCTGCAGGCATGGCTCTCCAAGATGGGCTGTGATAAGTATCTTGTGTTCCAAAATTCACTTTTAGTGTTTCCATAGACTTGCTGAGCTTCAGGAGACGGACACAAAAATGAGATTTCGCACTGAGGAGAAGCAACTTTGCAGGATATGAACCTGACTGGTGTAGCCGAGTCTGAGCTGCATCGTGCACTTCACGGCACTTCTGAGCAGGAGAAATGATCAAAGTGTTTTGGATGATGTTAGCAGTGTGTGAGAAAGAACAGAAAAAATGCATCCTTTAACATCAGGGTAGCAAATGTGTAATTTCATATCAGTTTTCTGTGTTAGTTGATTTAAAACTAAATTCAAGTTAAGCTAGCTTAATGAAATTGTCTGGATGCACTTTTTTTTCACCGTGGGGTCAGAATTCCTCTAAAGCAACCCACTTTTTTTGATTTTCCCACTTGTGTTTATCATTTTGATATTTACATACATAGCAGTTGCAATGTCATTGAAAAAGTGTGGAAACTACTTTGCAAAACTTAATTTTTATGAGTATAATCAACTTAAAACCTTGTGTTTGTGCTACCAATCATATGTAGTTTGTTGGATGAACATAATTTCATTCAAAGTTGCCTCTTAAAGATTGATGCAAACTGTTGCGTTGCTGTTTTTTTTTGGGCTCAAACATTATTTTTTAGTGTAAAGCCTCAATATGTCATATCTGTCCCTCTAAATCAAACCAGACCAATACACAGAGGTTTTGCTTGGTGTTGAGACAAGAGGCAACAAGTGGGCATCCAATAACCGAGCCTCAACAGGTCAACTAAAACACTCTCTGAATCCCAGAGCTCCCAATAACTGCAACAGAGCCTCTATTTACTAACCAAAGCCAACACCAGTCCTTCTCCTGTCTGGAAGCCAGCTTCAGGCGACGGCCCTAGCAGACAGCTGAGGGAGTCTGGGGAGCTGCGAGACTCGCTGCCTCCTCTCTGGACCTCAGGTGACACCACGAGTCAACGAGCGACTATTTAAACGTCGAGGCTGTTCTGAGATCAGCGTTAACAAGCACCAAAGATCCACTGAGCGAGTCAGAGAAGGTGTCATGGAGAACAGAGAGCACTCCCTGCTCCCATCTGTTTTATTCTTCTTCCCCTTCAGCCATTCACTCTCTCGCTTTGCTTTTTTTTTTTTTCCCACTGTAATTACACCTGCTCTGCCAAGCGTAGCTCGAGGCGTGGCTGGGCAAAATCACTTGTTAATATGAATGTGCAGAGTGTGTGAGGAGGAGGCCTGCTCACTGATGGTCTCTGTGGAAACATTAGGTTGTAAGCAGCCTGCACCTGTATGTCCCTCCTGGGAGCGAGAGGTAAGGAAGCTTCACTTGGGGGAATAATGAGTGTGTGTGAGTGAAGTGAGACCATCTTCAAAATGAACCTGCAACAATTACAAAGCCAAAGTGAGGAAACAAGAGCTCGTAGCTGGGACATTTTTCTAGCTTTGGGCTGTTTAAGCAGGTGAAATAACCCTGGAAATACATATGAGAACAGAAGGTGAAGTTGTCTTGAAACCAGTGAGAATGCTAAAAATGTGTGGCATTTTACAGACAACAGCACTCCGCTTCTTATCTCAAGACTGGCAGTGTTGTTTTTGAACAAATGTCTCCCAGATACAAAGATTTTTCCAGGCGTGAAGTGTGGAGAAAAAAAAAAAAAAACAACTACTAAAGGTGTGACGACGCATCCTCGGCTGAGCAGCTGCTGCGTTTGTCAGGAGACATCCAGAGCATTAACACCAGCCGGAGCACCAGACCAGACAGATAGTGTTACACATGGCTTCCCCTTCTGATGTCAAACGAGCCTAATCAGACACATCCAGAGACAGTTGCAATTATGGCAGCAGCTGATGACAAAAAATATCACTGAAACACACAGATACGCCACAAAGCCTGACCGCGCTTCGCTGGTGGATGTGAGCCTGGCAAACTGCGAGGGGGAAAATCTGTGCACGAGCCACGCCGCTGTACTGCAAATTACACACAGCTGCAGGCTACGAGAGGCCAGTTGTTAGAGATGTTCTGTTTGCGAAGGAGAGATGGAAGAAGAGGGAAATTATTATCTCTAGGTGTTGTTCAAAAGGCCAAGGAAGTTCACAGTCATTCCTGCACGCAGACACAACAGACATCATTAATTTAGACTGCTAGACAGCAACATGAATGGTGCACCCTTCAAAGGAAAACCACGCATTAATTATTAATCCTTACTACACTGGACGACATGGAAAAACAGCAATTGACAGCTGGGTATACATTCCAATGGGAGGTACTTTTTTTTTTTCTCTCCACTAAGAATGCTAGTTCCACTAAAACAGGGTTACATGAAAGGCAAAGCCGCTTGAGCTCATTTCCATAATACCTCTGTGTGCCCCCATGAGAATCTCGGGTTCAGTTTGCTTTCATTTGCATGTGCCACGCAACAGCACACACTGTTTTTTGTTTTTTTTTTTCTTCCAGGATTTTTGCAGCTGGAGCAGATTGAAATGTTTACAGTGTATGCTGGAGTCTATCAGTAGGGCCTGTTAGATGGGAAACATGCCCACTGGCTGCAGCAGAGCCAAGGATTTCGATCAGATTCACAACAGGAAGCAAATTGGACGGGAGATAACAGCTGGCTGCTCTCATCACCTATAGACCCACTGATAGAAGCTCGTTTAAACTCTGAAAGCATCTATTCAGTCAGAGAATTTGACTTCAGTGACATTACATGTTAAGTCCACCAGGGGTTTCCGTCTCAAACTTTTTATTTTTATCATAACATTATGTTTTCTTTTAAAAGCCTTACAGATATGTGGAGCTATCTTGAATATTACAGCTACTGGGACCATACTTATCAGATTGCAGGCACTATTTACAGAAGCAGGGGTCACAATGGGAATTTACACCAAAACTATAGTTTAGTTTCATAAAGGTGCTTAGAAACTTTTTGGGTACCACATACAAGCTTCTAGCAGGTTTGGTTATTTGTGTCACATGCAGCCACACACAAAAACAAACAAAAAAAACCCCAAAAAACAAAAAAACAAAAAACCCAAACAATAATAAAACCCACATTAAAACTAACTTTTGTGCAAATCTGTGGTTTATCTGGCAGAAACTGGTGGCTCCAGAAAGAAAATGTCACATTTTGCATATTTTCAAAATCAAATGTGGGACACAAAGTACAAAAATGACACTTAATTTCCCATTAAACAACACAATGTGGTGTATAAATAAATAAAAATAAAGCTGTTATTGTTCTTTTTAAAAAATGAATTACTGAAATCCTTCACAAAATGTTTTCATGGCTGATGATTAAAGGCTGTTTTCCACCTAAGCGCACTCTAATAGACACCTTTCACTGCAAAACGAACCTTTTTAAAAGCATTAAAGTTGTTATGTAAGAAAACATGGAGGCAAAACATGTTATGAGGTTTCTTTTACTAGCCTGGATCTGCTTGTGTCTTCTTCTGGTGGTTCCTTCACAATGTGTGTTCAGATTCTCCCGCCTGCTTTTCTATAGGAACCAGTGAAACAAGAGAATTCCCCAGAAATCACAGGGGACATGAGGAAATGTGTAAACTGTTGCCGATTGAGCAGCTGATGTAATTCAGGATTGTGCACTGCAAGCATCTTCATCACTGGAAAATCTGCATTTCTTACTCAAAAATATCTGCTGACTGTACAAAACACATTCACATGACACATATTCTCTACATTAAACATGAATCAGTGAACTAAGAAACACATGGATGAGTTGAAGCCCATCCACACACCTTACAGTCAATGATTTGCACTAAAGGTCTTAGGTAGTGCATATCAAACCTTAAAAATATATGTTGACGAATTAAGCATTGATACACTTTTAGTTATGACATTCATTTACACACCTGGTTGTGTTCTTTGTGGGAATATTTCTTTAGAATTTTTTGTGTTTTGTCCAAATTTGATTTTTTATTTTTTTCTAAAATATGCAAAATTTGACATTTCCATTGTGGAGGCCAGTTTCTGCCACATTACACCAGCCATGGTGTTGAGACTGCACAGATCCCTGTAACAGGATTGTTTCACAGCAGGAAGATGAACATTACTCTTATATTTTATACTTACTGAACAATGCATGTTCAATCACAATTCGTTTTTTTCTATTTCTATAGTTTGACAAACACCCCTAAATAATTCCCCCATGGCTCTAACATTTGGCTTTTCTTGATAATATTGAATCAGGTGCCATCAGAAAAAGGAACAAAATCATAAAATAAACTGTGATGTTTACGAAACAAGTTGCATTGCCATGGAGTCGCTCTTCACTTTTCGCTGCAGCAACTGGCTTGTTAATGAAAATAGCACTTCAACTGTTACCGTGGAGATACTATAAGTGTCTGCAACATGGAAAAAAAAAAGTGCAGGCGTTTCACACATTGCTGAACTCTTCGACAGCTGAACTCAGATTTAGTGTTTGTCATATGGTTTGCGCTGGCTGCGGCCCTGAACTCCTCCGTCGAAGCCTTTCGGATCACATTCTTCAGTCTTAAGATTAAAGGCCCTCAATTGAGACACATACCAGCAATCCAGAGGCATTTTATTGTGCTGAATATCTTTACAGAAAAAAAGAGCAATCACATCCACCTACTAAATCCAAAAACTATGCAATGTGCACTATAATCATTCAAAAAAGGCATATTTGATATATCACATATTCACGTATTTTTTTAAAAAACAAACTCAAGCAGTATAACATTTCTCTGCAGCAGAGGCATAATGAGGAGAATGCAATGATCGACTGTATGTTTTTGCCAAGTATTCTTTCATTTAAAAGTCAATGCACTCCATCCGGTTATCCTTTAGAAAGAGTAAAAATAGAACATATCACTCTTTGCAACTCTCCAAAAACCCCTTTTGCCATGACTCATTGTCCATGCAATGTTACACGGAGAAAACGCAGTTGACATCACAGCTGCCAGGTACTTGTACAGGACATGCAGCAGTGGTTGAGTGGGAAGTCGTGAGAGGGTTTAATTAGGAGCTCTGACAGGTGTAAAATCTGAATAGTACCATGGAGAGGGGTGGTGGTGGTAGGGGGAGGAAGGAGAAGGAGACTTTCATGCAAATCTTAATAGTATAAAGTCATTTAATATCTCACTGCAAGGTCCCAGACAGTGTCCCGTCCTCCCTCACACGTCCGAATTGATGCTCAGGTTGGCCAGACGCGGGTCAGAGTTTATCTCATATCTGTAATGGTACCCCTCCATGTGGTCCCGACAAGCGTCCCGGATGTTGTACATCCACCGCTTGATGCCTTTTCTGTTCAGGTAGAGCACCAGCAGGAATATGACACCGATCAAGGCCAACACCAGTCCCAGGAACACATAAGAGGTCTCCAGCACGCCCTCCATATCGGTGGAACACTTCAGCTGCGACTGCTGCAACTGTAGGAGCGGGTGGAGTCTCAGGGCCTCCGGGTCGGCGCAGGTCAAGTTCTGGATGTCGACCACCTGAGTGGAGTTTTTAAGCCACATCAGCACGTCTTCAATGTAGCAGTCGCAGCGCCACGGGTTCCCCGCCAGCCGGATGTGGAGGTCAGGCTTGAGACCGAACTCGGCCAGTGTGGCAGGGGGCAGGTCCCTCAGGCTGTTGTCCCTCAGGTCCAGGTCACGCAGCGGGGGCACCTTTAGAGTCCCGTTGCTGATGGTGACGATGGAGCTGTTCTGCAGGTTGAGGTTGGTCAGGCTGGACAGGTTGCCGAATATGTCCGGAAGAGCCACAAGGTCATTGCTGGACAGGTCCAGGGCTGCCAGCTGGAGGAGGCTCCCGCTGCGCAGGAAGTTTAGGTCCACCTCCATGAAGGAAAGATTGTGAAAAGACCTGCTGAGGTTCAGGAGCTGCAGTTTTGTGTCATTGGGGAAAGCTCTTTGACTGAAATTCAGGATTCTGTTGTTGCTCAAGTCCAGCCGCAAGAGGTTTGGCAAGTTGTCAAATACCATCGCTTCCACGTACTCCATCCCATTCCCACTGAGATAGAGATCAGTTAACTGTTCCAGGCGGGTTGGGAAAGAGGCCACGCTGATGTTGGAAATGTTGTTTCCTGTGACGAACAAGAATTTGGTATTGGCCGGTAAGGAATGCGGAATCGCGTCCAAGTCCTGGTTTTGGCATTTCACAGTTTGTGAGGAGCACAAGCATCGGTCCGGACAGCCGTGACAGGACAGCACGACGGCCAAGAGCAAGAAAAGTAAACGCATCACACCGGACTTGTGCAGTCTGCCTCGGATCTCTCCACGATCACAACCGCACGACGAGTTCAACAGGCACATCTTGGACTCGAAACAAATCTGCGGCGGATCAGACGATCAGCTTCCCAACAAATCCCACCCAGTCGCCGCCTTTTTTTTCTTCTTTTTCTTTTTCTTCCGCGGGGAACAAAGGCAAAGTTTCTTAACAGAGCTTCTCACCTTTATCCTTTCGAAAACTCCTCCCAACTTCACACAGCTACCCCCACACCATCCTGCTCCAGGATGAGTCTACATTTCCATGAAGCTCACAAACTTCTGCGCTCCTCCTCGTTTGTTATCAGGCTTTTCAGGAAAGAAAAGCTTCTTTTTTTTTCTCCTCCTCCTTTCTAATTTCTCCAGTCCGACACAGAACGTAAACCGGTGTTGACTGTGGCTGCTGGTTAAGGCTCCTTTTCTCCCAGAGGTGCCATACATCAGGCTACAGTCGTACTTCCAGCTTGCCGCTCTCAGATCTTTGGGAGTCAGACGGGAAAGAGCAATCGGAGGCAGCGGCGCGGCGCACAGCATAGCAAGGAGGGAGCGTACCATTATCCAGCGAGAGGGGGGTGGACACAAAACTCACACAGGTTTCCTTTAGGCTTCTGTTGAAATTTAACACGCTACGTAAATCTCTGTCTTCATTTTTCCTTTTCTTTTCTTGTAATCCACCTTAACCCGAGGATAAAACATCGAGTATTGGAAAAATTGCAACAAGTTTTCCTGAAATGCTCTGTAACTTAGTCGTGGCGCACTATAAAGGGGGGTTCAGGTTAAACCATAGGACACTGAAGCCTCACTGGTGGAGTTTTCATAACCAATATTGTGTTTAATTACTAAACCTCAGAGCTTGTGATTGCAAAAAAAAAGAAGTTTTAATTGTAAACATCTTGTTTGAACAACAAAAATGATTGCATTTTATTGATTGTTAAAAAGCAATTAAAATTTTACTCTTGGCCCATCCTAATAGCTTCTGTTAATACCTTGAAATTAGGGATACAGGATAGTTTTCATGTTCTCACAGTGCTTACTTACACTTATTTTTCGGTGTGAACAGAAATTGAATATTGACATCGGTAATATCGGTTATATCAGAAATCTTAATATCGGATATCGGATATCGATATCGGCCAGAAATTTTTATATTGTGTATCATTACTTGAAATACTAAAATATTCGATTTAGTCAGATTTTCGGAAAAAGCAAATGCAACAAACTGTGCCAGTTAACTTGGCAGTGTAAAACTAAAGTACAACTGCATAGAAAAGGACTCACAGCAACAAATCAGTGAATCTAAATTCTAAAAGTATCAATGATCGATGATTTACTTTGAAAAAAATAAGCTTAGTAAATGCATAACTATGTACAGATATGCAGCAAATGACTATCACATTGCATGCGGAAAAGAAGGGGTGGGAAATGAAATAAAAATACAACATTAAAGGAAGAAGAGACAGGAGGAAAAAAATAATATATTCATGGATGAAAGACAGTAAAAGTAAATGGAAACTAATTTAGATTTTGCACCTCCAATATTTTAATTAAACAGACAAACTGACCCATATTTTTGCATTGAATCTCCCACTTTACCAACAAATGTGTCCCAGTCAACCATAAAGTTATACATCCACAAAAGATGGGGAAAGGGAGAAAAAAAAGGATTTTACATTCATATACCTAATTTTAAAGTAATTTCTACAGTTTGATTTCACTGTAAATGCATTAATGAAGGGCTATTTATATAAAGAAAAAAAAAAACTGTTATGGTCTAGAGAGAGATTTGCTGTCCCACTTTGCATTGTGTCACCCAACTGAATGATAGCCAAAAATTCCAAAATGGCATTTATTGCAATACAATACGTTCCCACAATGTTATTTAGCATCGAAATGGGTTTGTTTTTTGGGGGGGTTCCTGTGGGTAAACCAGCTTGATCTATAGGCTTTTCAAAAGATGTGACATTCAGTTCAGTTCAGCAAAAACTGCATTTGACATGTCATGGTACCCGTGGAAAATATTCAGAGCATAGAGGAACAGAGAAGCAAAAAGAAAAATGTTAAAGGGAACACATTAATCATTGACTTCGCTGATAGTGTCTGAACTTATATTTACTGCTATTTATTTAGAAAGGCCACAATCCCTTTAAATTCTATACCATTAATACCAATAAAAACAGACAGAAAACACTGTCAAGATTTATTGCATTCCAACAAAATACAAACATTGACAATAAACCCAAATTATGGTAAAATAAAATAATTATAAAAAAAACATTATTTGTGATCATTTGGATAAAGTACAGACTGAAAAAAAGAATTCAGAAAAAAGTTTAAACACACTTCTAAACAATTCAAAAGCTCAGCATCTTTTCATGCAGATGCAGAAGTGTTATTTTTTTCTCTTATTGTTATTATAATTTTTTTTTTTACATATTTTGACTGGAAAAAATAAATAAATATTTGTATATGCAATTTTTTAAATGTGTGGCTGAATGTTATTGATTTTGAGATGACTTTTCAGGTGTCATTTTAGAACATTAACAATTTAACAATATGTCTTTAAATCAAATGTGACAATAAAAAGGTCTGCAATGGCTCTCTGTAATTGTTAATAAGAGAATTTGCGACAACAGAAATGTTTATTTTTTCCACCTACCCTTTTGAGAGGTGGCAGACTGGTGACCTTGTTGTGGAAACATTGTCTGCTGGATTATGCAGGATTATATCGCTGAGAAGAAAAACCGTGGATGTGTTCATGCTTGAACGGTGAGGGAGGGCATGCTCATCAATATGTCATATTTGGAAGCCCCCAATGTGGATCCCTCTGTAACCCTAGCTTTACCCTCCTTTGACCCTCTCCTATTCTTAGCCCTGGGTCAATGTGACAATCATCTGAGTAATTCCATGAAACCTGGATTGTGACTGAAACTGATACTGCACCTAGAGTCTATCGGCTGAGTATAAAACTATTGTAACTGACATGATGTTTCTCTTTATGGGTTTTCCCCTCACCAGTGCCAGCATCTCTTCTCCTGAACTATTTAAAGAGTCAGTCACCCAAATTACTATGGAATAAAATGATTACTAAAAGTTAAAATGAGTATGAATAACCTACAAAATACACTGATCACACAGCTGGTAGCTAAGAGTGGTCATCCTGGTGTAGCGCAGTGGTTCTCAAACATTTGTGTCACACAAGGCGCACCGTTTGTGAAAAGTAGAAGTTTCAATTCAATTCAGTTCAATTTTATTTGTATAATGCAGT